>NC_092790.1:5148104-5324462 GCF_047496795.1 Chiloscyllium punctatum | reverse complement strand
CCCTCTCCCTCACACCCGCCTCTCTCTTTCTCCCTCTCTCTGTTCCTCCATCTCTCTGCCCCCTCTCTCTGCCCCCCTCTCTCTCTGCTCCCCTCTTTCTGTCCCCTTCTCTCTCTGACCCCCTTTCTCTCTGACCCCCTCTATCTGTCCCACTCTCTCTGTTCCCTCTCTCTCTGTCCCCTCTCTGTCCCCTTCTATCTCCCCCACTCTCTGTGCCCCTATCTCTTTCACCTCTCCCTGTCCCCCCCTCCCTCCCACCCGCCTCTATCTTTACCCCTCTCTCTGTTCCCCTCTCTCTCTGCCCCCTCTCTGTCCTCCTCTTTCTCTGACCCCCTCACTCTGTCCCACTCTCTCTGCCCCCTTCTCTCTCTGCCCCACTCTCTCTGTCCCCTCTCTCTCTGTCCCCCTCTATCTCCCCCACTCTCTGTGCCCGTCTTTCTGTCCCCACTCTCTGACACCCTCTATTTCCCCCACTCTCTGTCCCCCTCTCTCTGCCCCCCTCTGTCTGCCCCATCTCTCTGCCCCACTCTGTCTCTGCCCCCCTCTCTCTGCCCCCTTCTCTCTCTGTCCCCCTCTCTCTGTCATCCTCTCTTGTCGCCATCTCTCTGCCCTCCTCTCTCTGCCTCCTTCTCTCTCTATCCCCTTCTCTCTCTCTCCACCCCTTCTCTCTGTCCCCCCTCTCTCTGACAACCCCTCTCTCTGTCCCCTATTGTCTGCCCCCTCTCTCTGCTCCACTCTCTCTCTGACCCTCTCTCTCAGTTCCCGTCTCTCTGTCTCCCTCTCTCTCGCCCCCCTCTCTCTCTGCCCCCTCTCTCTCTGCCCCCCTCTCTCTCTGTCGCCTCTCTCTCTGTCCCCTGTCTCTGTGTTCCCCTCTCTCTGTCCCCCTCTCTCTCTGTCCCCCCTCTCTCTGTCCCCTCTCTCTGTCCCCTGTCTCTGTGTTCCCCTCTCTCTGTCCCCCTCTCTCTCTGTCCCCCTCTCTCTCTGTCCCCCCTCTCTCTGTCCACCCTCTCTGTCACTGTCCCTCCCCTCTGTCGCCTTCTCTCTGACCCCTCTCTCTGTCCCCTCTCTCTCTGTCCTGCCATCTCTCTGTCCACTTCTCTCTCTCTCCTTCCCTCTCTGTCCCCCCTCTCTGTCCCCCGTCTCTCTGCCTCCCCCTCTCTGTCCCCCTCTCTCTCTGTCTCCCTCTCTCTCTGTTTCTCTCTCTCTCTGCCCCCCTCTCTCTCTGTCCCCGTCTCTCTGTCTCCCGCCTCTCTTTGTCCCCCCCGTCCCTCTCTCTCTCTGTCCCCTTTCTCTCTCTGTCCCTCTCTCTCACTGTCCCCCCCGTCGCCTTCTCTCTGACCCCACTCTCTCTGTCCCCTCTCTCTCTGTCCACTTCTCTCTCTGTCCCCCTCTCTCTGTCCCCCCCTCTCTGTCCCCCCTCTCTGTACCCCTCTGTCCGCCCACTCTGCCCCCCTCTCTGTCCCCCGCTCTCTTTCCCCCTCTCTCTGTCCCCTCTCTCTGCCCCTCTCTCTCTCTGTCCCCCACTCCCTCTGTTCCTCTCTCTCTGCCCCCCTCTCTCTGCTCCACACTCTCTCTGCCCCTCTCTCTCTGTCCCCCTCTCTCTGACACCCTCTCTCTCTGTCCCCCCGTCCCCCTCTCTCTCTGTCCCCCCTCTCTCTGCCTCCCCCTCTCTGTCCACCCCTCTCTCTGTCCCCCCTCTCTCTGTCCCCCTCTCTCTCTGTTCCCCTCTCTCTCTGTCTCCCTCTCTCTCTGTCCCCCCCTCTCTCTGGCCCCTCTCTCTGCCCCCTCTCTCTCTGTTCACCTCTCTCTCTGTCTCCCTCTCTCTCTCTGTCCCCCCCTCTCTCTCTGTCCCCCTCTCTCTCTGCCCCCCTCTTTTTCTCTCGCTCTCTCTGCCCCCTCTCTCTCTGCCCCCTCTCTCTCTGCCCTAATCTCTCTCTGTCCCCCACTCCCTCTGTCCCCCTCTCTCTCTGTCCCCCCGTCCCCCTCTCTCTCTGTCCCCCTCTCTCTCTGTCCTCCCTCTTTCTGTCCCCCGCCTCTCTCTGTCCCCCCCGTCCCCCTCTCTCTCTGCCCCCTCTATCTGTCCCCCTCTCTCTCTATCCTTCCCTCTCTCTGTCGCCCCCTCTCTCTGACCCCCCTCTATGTGTCCCTCTCTCTCTCTGTCCCCCCATTCTCTGTCCCCCCTCTCTCCTTTCCCCCTCTCTCTGTCTCCCCCTCTCTCTGTCCCCCTCTCTCTGTCTCCCCACTCTCTGCCCCCTCTCTCTGTTCCCCCTCTCTCTGCCCCCCGCTGTCTGTGTTCCCCTCTCTCTGTGTTCCCCTCTCTCTCTATCTCCCTCTCTCTATCTCCCTCTCTCTCTCCCCCCTCTCTCTCGCGCTCTCTCTGCCCCCCTTGCACTCTGACCCCTCTCTCCCTGCCCCCCACTCTCTCTGCCACCCCCTCTCTCTGCCCCCTCTCTCTCTGCCCCCCTCTCTCTCTGTCCGCCTCTCTCTGTCCCCTTCTCTCTCTGTCCGCCTCTCTCTGTCCCCTTCTCTCTCTGTCCCTCTCTCTCTGCCCCCCTCTCTCTCTGTCCCCCTCTCTCTCTGTCCCCCCCTCTCTCTGTCCCTCTTTCTCTGCCCCCTCTCTCTCTCTGTCCCCTCTCTCTCTGCCCCCCTCTCTCTCTGTCCCTCTCTCTCTCTGTCCCCCTCTCTCTCTGTCCCCCTCTCTCTCTGCCCCCCTCTCTCTCTGGCCCCTCTCTCTCTGTCCCCCCCCTCTCTCTGTCCCCCCCCCTCTCTGTCCCCCTCTCTCTCTGTCCCCCTCTCTCTCTGTCCCCCCTCTCTCTATCCCCTCTCTCTCTGTCCCCCTCTCTCTCTGTCCCCCTCTCTCTCTGTCCCCTCTCTCTGTCCCCTTCTCTCTCTCTCTCTCTCTGCCCCCCTCTCTCTCCCCCCCTCTCTCTGTCCCCCCTCTCTCTATCCCCGCTCTCTCTGTCCCCTTCTCTCTCTGTCCCCCTCTCTCTCTGTCCCCCTCTCTGTCCCCCTCTCTCTCTGTCCCCTCTCTCTCTGTTCCACTCTCTCTCTCTGCCCCTCTCTCTCTGTCTCCCTCTCTCTCTGTCCCGTTCTCTCTCTGCCCCCCTCTCTCTCTGTCCCCCTCTCTGTCCCCCACTCTCTCTGTCTCCCTCTCTCTCTGTTCCCCTCTCTCTCTGCCCCCCTCTCTCTCTGTCTCCCTCTCTCTCTGCCCCCCTCTCTCTCTGTCTCCCTCTCTCTCTGTCACCCTCTCTCTCTGCCCCCCCTCTCTCTGACCCCTCTCTCATTATGTCCTCCCCTATTTCTCTCTCTCTCCCTCCCTCCCTCACCTTATTTCTCCCTTCCCTCTCTCTCTGTCTTTCCCTGCTCCTTCGCTCTCTCTCCATCTTCTCTCACTCTCGATCTCCCTATCTTGGTCTCTCTTTTCCCACCACCCTCCGTTTCTCTCTAACTGAATCTCTCTCCCTTCTGTCCCGCCCTTATTCTCTCTCTCTGACACACTCTGTCTCCCTGGTCCTTCCCTCTCCCTCTGACCCAGAGACTGCAGGTTGGTGGTGAGTCTGCTTGTGGGGGTTGGGGGGGTGGGGGGGGGCTTGTGGATGTGAGATGATCGAGAGATGTGGGAAGTGGGAGGTGGGGAAAATGGGGTAGAGCCAGAATTGTGAGAAGGAGATAGAGACGGCAGGAGAGAGAGAGAGAGAGAGAGAGAGAGGGTGAGGGGGAGAGAGAAGAATGGAGGCAGGTGGATAAACTCATGTTGGGGGTGTGAGAGAGAGGGGGAGAGTGAGGCAGAAAGAATAGTGGAGGCAGGTGGAGAAACTGGGGTTGGGGGCTCTGAGAGGGGACCAGAGAGAGTGAAAGGGAGAGGTGGTGAGAAAGAGAGATTGTGCAGGAAGGGAGAGATGGAGAGAATTGAGGAGGAAAAGTGGGGTGAGGAATTGGGGAGGCCAGGTTGGAATGGGGGGTGGGCGGTTAGAGGGAGTTAAAGCCAGCTCCTGAGCTCAGGGCGCGGTGCCCTTCCCTTCCCTGAGGACCAGGACTTGGGGCTGAGTCTGTCTCTCTCCAGTTCAGCTTCTCCAACACAAAGACACACAACAACATCGGTCACTCTGCTGCTCGGCATGCTTTAATCAACATTTTTATTGGTTACAAATGGAAGTGATAGATACAGTCCGTGGGATGGTGCCTTTTCTCACTGGCCCCTGAGTTGTGAGAAACATTGAAACATTTCCCTGTAACCCCCCTGGGGGATAAGGATGGACAAACCAGCGCTACCCTAAGTCTGTTACCATAGCGACAGTCTGCTCCATCGCTGAAACACTGAACTGAAATGTGAAAATCCCGGATGGATTGATTAATGAGGGAATTTGATTGATGGATGGATTTGGGTGAAGGGATATTTCAGCACATTCTTCAGCTGCTGCCTGAACTTAGTCTGGGTCACGGCATAAATCGCGGTGTTTGTGCAGCAACTGAGGAGCTGCAGCATGAAGCCCAATTCCTGCACAAAGGGATGGAGATACACAGACCGATACCCAATATCCCACATCCGGAACCATATAGAATACAACATGAACGTTGACCATAACAGGATGAAATTGGCCGAGATCACAAACAGTAAAATGATGGATTTTTTTCGGTTTCTCATTTCAGTGTCAGACTGAGCGTCCCCATTGGTGTGAGCGCGGAGTCTCCTGCGGGCTCTGCTGGTCACTAAAATGTGTCTGACGGTGAGAACATTGAGCAGCAGAATCAGGAGGAATGGGACACACGGGGTTAGAATGTGGTGGAGGAACTCGATTGTGACCCAGACACTGGAGTATACAACAGCGAGTGTTACATCACAAAACTGGGGGGCGTTCACCATCGAATACCGAGCCATGAGCATAAAATACCAGAAAATGTTCTTTAAACAGCTCAGCACAGTCACTGCTCCCAGAACCACAGCCGCCGTTTTCTCGCTGCAATATTTACTTTTCAGCTTCTGGCAACAAATGGCCACAAACCGATCAAAGGTGAAAGTGACGGTGAACCAGACAGAGCAGTCAGTGGCTGTATAAAGCAGGACGGCGTGGATATTACACACGGGGACGGAGTACAGGAAATAAAACTGTTCCCAATAAACAATGGGAATGTGTCTCAGGATCAGGTCGAGGATAATGACCAGGAGATCCGCCGCTGCCATGGCCCCCAGGTAACGTCTGACACATGGAGACAATCCACAATCTTTATAAAGCAGGAAGTAGATGGTCACTACGTTAACTGTGAGGAAGGAAAACAAACCCATTATCCATCAGCCTGGAGGCAAAGGGACCCGTTTGATCGGGGACCCAGTGAGACTTTCAAATGTGTCTCTGTATTCAGGGATTCATTAAAATAATAGGAGCTGGAATAACAAATGGGAAGGTCGGAATTACTGACAAAAATGTGACATAAATCACAAGAAACCCTCCCTCCCCAAACACACAGAGACACATCCATAAGGACAGATGGTTTCTAGAACATTCCCACACACTCGATCACTCGAGAACAGACACAGGTCACTCCTTCCCAGTTCCTAATACGAAGGGTGGGAATGTTTCTGTCCTGAAGGATTCTCTCCCAGTTTCCTGAAGACAAACGGAGTTTGGGAATTTCTGTATTTTGGTCTAAATTGTGGTCGATCCTGTGTCGTGGAGAAATGTAAACGCAGGGAAAAGGTATTCACCCCTTTAACTGCCTGAGGGTCCTTCGGAACAGTGTCTCCTTCTCCCTGGAACGGGATCTCTTCCCTCGGGATCTTATCGTTTGTTCAATTCACTGACGTCCGGCCGTTCACAAACAATGTCAGGGACAGAACGTCCCGGGGAATGTCAGTTATAGAATGTCAGGGACAGAACGTCCCGGGGAATGTCAGTTATAGAATGTCAGGGACAGAACGTCCCGGGGAATGACAGTTATAGAATGTTGGGGACAGAACGTCCCGGGGAATGTCAGTTATAGAATGTCGGGGACAGAACGTTCCGGGGAATGTCAGTTATAGAATGTTGGGGACAGAACGTTCCGGGGAATGTCAGTTATAGAATGTTGGGGACAGAACGTCCCGGGGAATGTCAGTTATAGAATGTCGGGGACAGAACGTTCCGGGGAATGTCAGTTATAGAATGTCGGGGACAGAACGTTCCGGGGAATGTCAGTTATAGAATGTCGGGGACAGAACGTTCCGGGGAATGTCAGTTATAGAATGTTGGGGACAGAACGTCCCGGGGAATGTCAGTTATAGAATGTTGGGGACAGAACGTTCCGGGGAATGTCAGTTATAGAATGTCGGGGACAGAACGTTCCGGGGAATGTCAGTTATAGAATGTCGGGGACAGAACGTTCCGGGGAATGTCAGTTATAGAATGTTGGGGACAGAACGTCCCGGGGAATGTCAGTTATAGAATGTTGGGGACAGAACGTTCCGGGGAATGTCAGTTATAGAATGTTGGGGATAGAACGTTCCGGGGAATGTCAGTTATAGAATGTTGGGGACAGAACGTCCCGGGGAATGTCAGTTATAGAATGTTGGGGACAGAACGTTCCGGGGAATGTCAGTTATAGAATGTTGGGGACAGAACGTTCCGGGGAATGACAGTTATAGAATGTCAGGGACAGAACGTTCCGGGGAATGTCAGTTATAGAATGTTGGGGACAGAACGTTCCGGGGAATGTCAGTTATAGAATGTTGGGGACAGAACGTTCCGGGGAATGTCAGTTATAGAATGTCAGGGTCAGAACGTTCCGAGGAATGTCAGTTATAGAATGTTGGGGACAGAACGTTCCGAGGAATGTCAGTTATAGAATGTTGGGGACAGAACGTTCCGGGGAATGACAGTTATAGAATGTCGGGGACAGAACGTCCCGGGGAATGACAGTTATAGAATGTCAGGGTCAGAACGTTCCGAGGAATGTCAGTTATAGAATGTTGGGGACAGAACGTTCCGAGGAATGTCAGTTATAGAATGTTGGGGACAGAACGTCCCGGGGAATGACAGTTATAGAATGTCGGGGACAGAACGTTCCGAGGAATGACAGTTATAGAATGTTGGGGACAGAACGTTCCGAGGAATGTCAGTTATAGAATGTTGGGGACAGAACGTTCCGGGGAATGACAGTTATAGAATGTCGGGGACAGAACGTCCCGGGGAATGACAGTTATAGAATGTCAGGGTCAGAACGTTCCGAGGAATGTCAGTTATAGAATGTCGGGGACAGAACTTTCCGAGGAATTCCTTGACCTGTCCATGACCTTCCCCCCCTATCCACCCCACCAACTTGATGTACTGTGCAAAGGCCACATATCCATCCAGCGTGGGGAGCTGCACTGACCACATCATTGCATTATCTATAAACCACAGATAGTCTGACCAGCACAGGATGTGCAGTGATCACCCGGGAATTAATCTGTAACCCAGGAGCAGTTACCCTCCCAGTATGTAGGACTGTGTACACCACCCCAGTGTATTGATCTGTAACCCAGGGGCAGTTACCCTCCCAGCATGTAGATTGTGTACACCACCCCAGTACATTGATCTGTAACCCAGGAGCAGTTACCCTCCCAGCATGTAGACTGTGTACACCACCCCAGTGTATTGATCTGTAACCCAGGAGCAGTTACCCTCCCAGCATGTAGGACTGTGTATCCCACCCCAGTGCATTGATCTGTAACCCAGGAGCAGTTACCCTCCCAGCATGTAGGACTGTGTACCCCACCCCAGTGCATTGATCTGTAACCCAGGAGCAGTTACCCTCCCAGCATGTAGGACTGTGTACCCCACCCCAGTGCATTGATCTGTAACCCAGGAGCAGTTACCCTCCCAGCATGTAGGACTGTGTACACCACCCCAGTGCATTGATCTGTATCCCAGGAGCAGTTACCCTCCCAGCATGTAGGACTGTGTACCTCATCCCAGTACATTGATCTGTATCCCAGGAGCAGTTACCCTCCCAGTATGTAGGACTGTGTACACCACCCCAGTACATTGATCTGTAACCCAGGAGCAGTTACCCTCCCAGCATGTAGACTGTGTACACCACCCCAGTGTATTGATCTGTAACCCAGGAGCAGTTACCCTCCCAGCATGTAGGACTGTGTACCCCACCCCAGTGCATTGATCTGTAACCCAGGAGCAGTTACCCTCCCAGCATGTAGGACTGTGTACCCCACCCCAGTGCATTGATCTGTAACCCAGGAGCAGTTACCCTCCCAGCATGTAGGACTGTGTACCCCACCCCAGTGCATTGATCTGTAACCCAGGAGCAGTTACCCTCCCAGCATGTAGATTGTGTACACCACCCCAGTACATTGATCTGTAACCCAGGAGCAGTTACCCTCCCAGCATGTAGACTGTGTACACCACCCCAGTGTATTGATCTGTAACCCAGGAGCAGTTACCCTCCCAGCATGTAGGACTGTGTATCCCACCCCAGTGCATTGATCTGTAACCCAGGAGCAGTTACCCTCCCAGCATGTAGGACTGTGTACCCCACCCCAGTGCATTGATCTGTAACCCAGGAGCAGTTACCCTCCCAGCATGTAGGACTGTGTACCCCACCCCAGTGCATTGATCTGTAACCCAGGAGCAGTTACCCTCCCAGCATGTAGGACTGTGTACACCACCCCAGTGCATTGATCTGTATCCCAGGAGCAGTTACCCTCCCAGCATGTAGGACTGTGTACCTCATCCCAGTACATTGATCTGTATCCCAGGAGCAGTTACCCTCCCAGTATGTAGGACTGTGTACACCACCCCAGTACATTGATCTGTAACCCAGGAGCAGTTACCCTCCCAGCATGTAGACTGTGTACACCACCCCAGTGTATTGATCTGTAACCCAGGAGCAGTTACCCTCCCAGCATGTAGGACTGTGTACCCCACCCCAGTGCATTGATCTGTAACCCAGGAGCAGTTACCCTCCCAGCATGTAGGACTGTGTACCCCACCCCAGTGCATTGATCTGTAACCCAGGAGCAGTTACCCTCCCAGCATGTAGGACTGTGTACCCCACCCCAGTGCATTGATCTGTAACCCAGGAGCAGTTACCCTCCCAGCATGTAGGACTGTGTACACCACCCCAGTACATTGATCTGTAACCCAGGAGCAGTTGCCCTCCCAGCATGTAGGACTGTGTACCCCACCCCAGTGCATTGATCTGTAAACCAGGAGCAGTTACCCTCCCAGCATGTAGGACTGTGTACCCCACCCCAGTGCATTGATCTGTAACCCAGGAGCAGTTACCCTCCCAGCATGTAGGACTGTGTACCCCACCCCAGTGCATTGATCTGTAACCCAGGAGCAGTTACCCTCCCAGCATGTAGGACTGTGTACCCCACCCCAGTACATTGCTCAGTAACACTGTGTTCGATCCCTGCCCAGCGCGGGGAAACTTGCAGCCCGTTCTGGAAGTGACAGGATGTACAGCTCCCACCCATTTACAGCTCCATATCTCCATTGTGCCCTGACAAGGGGGTGCTGTGAGTGTGAACATCACTGTCAGAGAGACCAGGCGGGGGAATCAGTTTAAATATCACCACATGGGAGGGGCTTGGTGTATAGACAGAGAAGGGGGAGACTGAGAGACAGTGTCATGGAAGGATGTGTTCCCAGGTTGCAGAATGCTGAAATGTAGACACTTCGATAGCATCCTGTAACAAGAGCCTGTCTTCCCAGGAAAGATGGGAAAATGGGATATTGGTGTGAGGTCAGATGATGGAGAGTTTTGGATGAGCATTTGTTCTCCAGCTTTGTAAATGGAGTCCTTCATGGCTGGAGGTACTCACCATCACCCAGATGCTCCTGGATATTCCGTGATCCCTGACACTGGGGCCATCTTTAAAAGGCCAATGGGCACATGATTAATCTTTCTCAGGTTGGAGCTGCCCTGCACAGTTTACCTGAGCATGGCAGATAAGGGACAAATCCTCCACGGTTTGTCAACAGGGCACGGAGGTCCTGGTGGATGGGCTAGTACAGAGGGGGACCATTCTCTTCCCAGAGGAGGCCAAACCACCAGACCCATCGCGCATGGTCTGAGCTCCCCACCCAGCTCAATGCAGTATCTGGGGTCTGAAGAAATGTCCAGCAAAACAGGACAAGCATCAATAATCTTCCCCATTCTGTCAGGATAAGGGTCACCGTATTCTCTCAGCTCCCTCACACTCACTGTATATCTGTTATAGCACCGACCCCTGAACAAGGCTCATGGTCAACCACTCTCACTGTCGTATGCTGCACCTTCTCTCTCTGTCTCTGTCTCTCTGTCTCTCTCTCCCCTCCTCCCTCCACTTCACCCCACACTAATAACACTGCATGGATACAACACTGTGGACTGACTCCCTCCGGACCCCTCACCATGACCCCCTCCCCACCTACACCCACACTAACAGTAGGACCACACCCACTCCCTCCCTCCCTCTCTTCCTCCCATTCCAGGAGAAACAGCCTGGAATAGGACAGGGAGGGCCTATCCGAGTGGTGGAGTGCCCGATATCCGTTCCCTCACCCCCCTCCCCCCGCCATCTGGGGAGGATCCTGGTAGGAGCCGGAGAGGACCGGGACACCTCGTGTGGAGATTCTGAAACATCCACGTCCCACCGACCGAGTCAGGAGCAATGTTCATTGAAGGGCAATTCTCACTTTAAACCCACTGGCAGCTCCGTTTCCCCCCGGCACAACTTCGAAGCCGTGGCCCTGATGCCATCTCCCTTTTGTGTCGAGCTGGTACAAATGGAATCCCCACGGTCTCGGTGGGCAGGAGGGTTGGCTCACAACACATCGTCACCGCCACCTCCCAGGAAGGGAGCACCGAGACTCCCTCCTACACCTCCCCCTGTAAACAGCTCAGATACTGAAACTAATCTGTGATAGTTACTACTCTCCCCACTTGTCCTGATATCTTCAACAATCTGTGCTCATATACACCCAGCGCTCTCTGCTCCTGCAGCCCCTTTATAATGGCACAGTCTGTTTTAAATTGTCTTTCATTGTCTTTCCGACCAAAGTGCATCACCTCAAACTGCTCTGCACTGATCCCCATCTGCCAGAAACTGAACACTGCAGCAACGTGTGATTGTCCTGTTAGAATTCCACACTCTCCTCCATAGACTTCAGAGTTCTTCCAGGTTCGGTGCCACCTACAAACATTGAGATTGTTATAGTGTCACAGTCCCCATGAAACAACTGAAATCCTGCCCCATACTTACGAGTCTGAGCAAGTGAAATACTGATATATTCATATGGACAGAGTCTAATAATGACATGCTGTCAATGGAGCAACAAAAGTCCTGACACACACCAGACGGAGCGAATGAAATATTGACAAACCACAGAGCAAGAGAAATCCGGTTAGGTCCCACTTATCGATATTCATCAGGGTACAGTGTGATGGAGTTGAAAGGGTGTACTGTACCTTTAAGAGAGAGGGAATGCTGTTCTGAACTGAGAGCTTACAAGTTCCTGTGATATGAGAGGATGGCAAACCCAGAAACAATATATTGCTGTAGAGCTGGAGTCGGGTAATAAGCAGTTAAGAGAAAGAGGGTCCCAGAGTTGTGAATAATTCATGTAAAATGTTCACTTTCAGAGTGAAAAATAAATTGATGATTTTATTTAAACAGTGGAATTTGGGAGTTCTCTGTCCCTCATATTTTAACAGTTTACGAGGCGAATTGAGCATTTTTTAATGTTTAGTTTAAGTTACCAGATGAGCTTCACGCTGTGTCCTAACCATCCCCGTGTGTGTATCTGTGTGTCTCTGTGTGGGGCAGGTCTGGCAGTCTCTGTGGTGCTTAAAGTGATGCAATGCCACCCTCTTCTGGCCTCCACACGCCACTGCACAGGCATTGACAGAGGGTGAAAACCAACAGGGATTCAGAGATGGGGAGGGAAAGGGCAGCTGCTCACAGCACCATCCAAACCGATGTCTTATCCATGGACTGATCTAAATGTCCTTTAAACGTTGTAACTGTCCCTGCTTTCACCACTTCCTCTGGAAGTTCATTCCACACACAAGCCAGATTCTGTCGAACATAATTACCTCTAATGACTTTCGTAAATCTTTTTCCTCGCACCTTAAAATATCCCTCAGTTTTGAATCCTCAACTCTAGGGAAAAAATATCAGCCCTTCAACTTCTCTGTAACCCTCAATATTTTATAAACCTCTGTAAAGTTACTGCTTAATCTCATATTCTTCAGTGAAAAAAGTCCCAGCCCATCCAGCCTCTCCTTATAGCTCACACCCTCCTCTCTCAGCAACATCCAGGTTAATCTATTCTGAATCCTCTCCAGCTTAATAATATCAACGTCAGTAATATCAAAGTGAATAGTCAAGGTATTTTCTAAGGGTACGGGGAGTCCAAAACTAGAGGACATAGGCTTAAGGTGAGAGGGGAAATATTTAAAAGTGACCTAAGGGGCAGCTTTTTCACCCAGAGGGTGGTGTGCCTGTGGAATGAGCCGGCAGGGTGACTAGACTAGACACAATATTCCAGAAGAGGTCTCACCAATGTCCTGTACAACCACAACATGACATCCCCACTCTGATACTCAAAGTTCTGTCCTATGAAGACATGTGTGATAAACACCTTCTTAACCACACTATCTATATGAGATGCAAATTTTAAAGAATTAAACCTGACGGCCTAGGTTTCTGTACTACAGCACTGCCAAAGGCTCTTCTTTTAATTGTATAGGCCCTGCTCTTGTTTGATTTACCAAATCCAATACCTCGCATTAATCCAAACTAAACTCCATCCGCCACCCCTCAGCCCAGTGAGTGATATTACTGTCACCTCACCCTCCCCCTTCAATTTTAAAATGCCCATCCCCCTCTCCAGAGTGCCTGCACACACCAGCCTTGAGTTTCACAAAGACCCTGAGCTTGGGTTGCCTTGTGTGGTTAGGGGGAGGAGAGACAGATTGCAGACACAGTCAGTGGGGAGGAGAGGCTGGACAGTAATCTGCGGCCTGGTGTCATTTCATGGTTTCAGGAAAAGGGGAGTCGCACGTGAGAGTTGGGTAAGAGTGATTGGTGTTTTGGGGTCAGAAATTAAGCTCTTCCTTCGTCTCTGGTGTTCAGTAATAAATATCTATTTGAGACCCTTCATTGGACAGAGTGTGTCTGCAGGATTTCTTTCCCTAATATTGTAGACTACAGATAATAGCAATTAAAGATGTTTATAGTTAATTTCAATGGCACGGCACGTACCCTCAATATCCTACAGTTGAGACAAATATCTTGCATTTGTTTAACAATACAAAGTGTTTTGTGTGGTTCAGTAATGGTAACCTGATTATAATAAATCTACACTAATCTAAAAGTGGGCACTAAAATATGACCCAAAATCTGGATATGGTAGTGTTGTGGGTAGTGTCCCTGTCTCTGAGCCAGAGCTCTGGATTTGATTCCAATTCCTGTGCTTGTGTGGTAGTGTTCCTAGCTCTGGGCTAGAAGGCCTGGATTCAAGTCCTGCCTGTCCCAGCATGTCAGGACAGGCTGATGAACAAACACACAGGAGAATAATGTTCCAGCTTTATGGGTATTGCTGAGTGATGCTAGTGTCCCTGCCTCCGGGCACAAAGATCCAGGTGTAAATCCCACAGAAGTGTCTCAGGATACATCTGAACCAACTGATTAAAATGGATTTAGAATTGTGACTTGATGGAGAAGGAAGAAGTGTCAGTATTGAATTTCAGAATTTAGGCCTGGGATGAGTGAAAGTCCAGCCATTCGTGTTGATTGGGGTCACATTTCGCAGCAGTAAAGGTTTATAAAATCAGAATGGTCATAGATAGGGTGAGTAGTCAGGGTTTTTAACCAGGTTAGGGGCGTCCAAAACTAGAGGGCATTGGTGGAAAGTGAGAGGGGAAAGGTTTTGATGAGGCCTAAAGGGCCCCTTTTCACGCAGAGGGTTGTGTGCGTATGGAATGAGCTGCCAGAGGAAGTGGTGGAGGCTGGTACAACTACAGCATGTAAAAGGCATCTGGATGCTGACAGACCTGCCGAGCTTTTCCAGCAATTGCTGTATTTAAAAATACATGCATTTTAACACAGATATTCTGAATACATTAAATATTTTATTTTTTTAATGACGCAGGGCCATGTAAACATATTTCAAATCGGCCGAGACCATTTTCTGCTCAGGGTATTGCTCTGTGTGTGACAGCAGCAATGATACACCTACATGGAACAGGGAATGTGATGGAGACACAGTTTGGACAATGTACAAGGAGACCTCACATGGTCCAGTTTGGGGAGAGGATGACATTACTGTGTGATTCAACTCAGAGAGGGAGAAACTGTAATCTGCCCGAGAGGGACGGCCTATTGCACTCTCTCTCCTTCATTGTTCTTCATCACAGCAATGTGTGCGATCTAAAAAGGAGCTCTACAGTCATCGTTACCTTTCTTATTTTTATGGAATCCCTGCAGTGTGGAAACATGCCGTTCGACCCAACAAGTCCATACCAACCTTCCCCCTATATTTACCCCTGACTAATTCACATAACCTAGAAATCCCTGAACACTACAGACAATTTAGCATGACCAATCCACCGAACCTACACAGTTTGTGGGAGGAAACTGGATCACCCATTAGAAGCTCACATCGATAAGGGGAGAATGTGCAAACTCCACACAGACAGTCACCCAAGTCTGGAATCGACCCCAAGTCCCTGGTGCTGTGAGGCAGCAGTGCTAACCACCGTGCTACCCTTTGGATGATCCCGAACCAGAATTCACTGGAATCTATTCACTGCCTAAAGCAAAGGGAGTTCAGCCCAATCCAAACTCTCCCAGGATGAAATCCCATTGCTAGTAGCTTGTGTGAGTACAATATCTTCAGAAGCAGAATAATGCTTTGGACAATCTCACAATTTTTCTTTGTCATGAGTTCCAATAATATTTGGACCAAGTTCTTTCAAGTTAAAATTGTGTTTGTCAGTGTGTGTGTCTGTGTGTGTGTGTGTGTGTGTGTGTGTGTGTGTGTCAGTGTGTGTGTGTATATGTGCGTGTGTGTGTCAGTGCGTGTGTGTGTGTGTGTCAGTGTGTGTGTGTGTGTCTGTGTGTGTGTATGTGTGTGTGTCAGTGTGTGTGTGTATGTGCGTGTGTGTGTCAGTGTGTGTGTGTATGTGTGTGTGTCTGTGTGTGTGTCAGTGTGTGTCTGTGTGTGTGTGTGTGTCAGTGTGTGTATGTGTGTGTGTGTGTATATGTGCATGTGTGTGTCTGTGTGTGTGTGTGTCTGTGTGTGTGTGTGTGTGTGTGTGTGTGTGTGTGTGTGTCACTGTGTGTGTGTGTGTGTGTGTGTGTGTCTGTGTGTGTGTGTGTGTGTGTGTGTGTGTGTGTACATGTGCGTGTGTGTGTCTGTGTGTGTGTTTGTGTGTGTGTGTGTGTACATGTGCGTGTGTGTGTCTGTGTGTGTGTTTGTGTGTGTGTGTGTCAGTGTGTGTGTGTGTGTGTGTGTGTGTCAGCATTTTTAGAAAGGGAAATATTGATTATATAATTACAATACCCAAACAGTTTGCCATTCATCATTCCACCATAGTTTGAGTAACATTGCTCTGGATCATAAACGTGTTGTTTTAGCAGATTAAAGAAACTAGCCTGACTTGTTCCTAACACTGACCCTGACCCAGTCTGAGACCGATATCATCGGCCATATCACCAACCTGGTTACATTTAACATTTGTTGTGAGCAGTGGAGTAGTGGGACAGGAAAAGGAAACAGTGACCCAAAAAGCTGGGGAACTATAGACCGGTGAGCCTGATGTCAGTGGTGGGTAAGTTGTTGGAGGGGATTCTGAGGGATAGCATTTACATACATTTGGGAAGGCAAGGGCTGATCAGAGTAGACAACGTGTCTTTCTGTATGAGAAATCATGTCTCATTAATTTGGTTGAGTTTTTGAAGAGGTGACAAAGAAGATTGATGAAGACAGTTTGGTAGACATTGTCTGTATGGACTTCAGCAAGGTGCTCTTTTAAACAACAAAGAGCAAAGAAAATTTACAGCCCAGGAACAGGCCCTTCGCCCTCCAAGCCTGAGCCGATCCAAATGTACTGTCTAAATCTGTCGGTCAATTCCTAAGCATCTGTATCCCTCTGCTCCCCATCTACTCCTGCATCTGTCCAGATGCATCTTAAATGAATCTACCGTCCCTGCCTCCACCACCTCTGCGAGCAACGCGTTCCAAATGCCCACCACTCTCTGTGTGAAGTACTTACCGCGTGTATCCCCCTTAAACTTTCCACCTCTCACTTTGAAAGCACGACCTCTCGTTATTGAATCCCTCAACCTGGGAAAAAGCTGGTCTCTATCCACCCTGGCCATACCTTCATGATTTTGCAAACGTTAATCATGTCCCCCCTCAATCTCTTTTTTTCTAGTGAAAATAAACCTAACCTACTCAGCCGGGCCTTCATAGCTAGTATTTCATTCTGATTGGTAGACAGATTAGTAAGTTTCAGTCACATGGGATACAGAGGAAGCTAGTCACAAATGGCGTGAAGGAAGAGAGATATTTTTCAGACTGGAGGCTTGTGGGCAGCAGTGTGCTGTAAGAATCAGTACTGAGTTCACTGCATTTCATCATTAATGTAAAGGATTTAGATGTGAATATTGGGGCAATAGTTAGTAAGGTTACAGATGACATCAGAAAGGTGGTGTAGTAGATTATCTCAGAGTACAACAAGACCACAATTAGATGGAACAATGGGGCAAGGATGGACAGATGAGGTTTAATTTAGATAAATATGAAGCTTTGCATTTTGGGAAGGAAAATCAGGGCAGACATTATATACTTCATGGTCAGGTCCTGGGGCGTGTTGTGAAACAAAGGGACATAGGGGTGCAGGTGCATTGTTCCTTGAAAGTGGAGTCGCAGGTAGACAGAGTGGTGCAGAACACATTTGGCACATTTGCCTTAATCAGTCAGAGCATTGAGTACAGGAGTTGTGGTGGTATGTTGTATCTATACAGGACGTTGGTGAGGCCACTTTAAGAATACTGTGTACAACTCGGTTTTCTGCAGAAATGTTCCAGGACTGGAGGTTTGAGCTATAGGGAGAGATTGATTAGGTTGAGGTGTTTCCCCCTGGAGTGTCAGAGGCTGAAGGGTGACATTATAGAGGTTTATAAAATCATCAGGGGCATGGATATTCTGAACAGCCACGTTCTGCTCTCCAGGATAGGGGAGTCCAGAACAAGAGGGCAGAGGTTGAAGGCTAGGAGGATTGATTTAGAAGGGACCTGAAGATAAATGTTTCACAAATGTGTGTACAGAAAGTGCTGTCAGAGGAAGGGCTAAAGGCGGTTACAATCGAACATTTAAAAAGTATCTGAAAGAGGAGAGATATTTACCAAATGCTGGCAAATGGGACTAGATCAGATTTGATATCTGATCGGAGTGAACAGATTGGAATAACGGGTCTGCTTTCGTTCTGCATGACTCTCTGATTCTATAAGAAGGATGATGAAAAATTCTGTAAGGTCCTTTCAAGTCGTACTTCTCTTCTCTGGAAGTTTATCGTGACTCTAGGTTCACATTGATTGAAAGCTGCATTAGTTAAATATTTGACAAAGAAGTGAGTCACGGATAATGGGATATAGACAGGTAAGTGGGGCTGAGACCCCAACCTGATCAGCCACAATCTTACTGCCTGTTGGAGAAGGCTCAAAGTATCTAATGACCCACTCCTGCTCCTCAGTCCCATGTTCCTGTGTGCCATTCAGCCCCTCATACCTGCTAGACAGGAACAGTTGGAGGCCACTTGCTCCTATAACCTGGTGCACAGAACCAGAAGAGACCATTCAGTCCCTCAAGACTGTCCCACATGCTTTGAGATGATTTGGGAAATGTAATTGGAAAATCCAGGCTGGGTATGAAAGAGGCCCCTCATCTTTCTTTAGAAAGCTTCCCCTCTCTGCAGCTTGTGCTCCATTTGTTGATCATGTTGTAGACCCAGATTCACTGTGAAAACAGCCCACATACCTCACCCAGAGATGGCTCACCAAACCATCTGGTCTCCCTGACTGCAATATGCAATACCAGAACATTCATAAAAATAACACCCACTAACTTGCCAATAACAGAATGTGAGAACATCAGAAACAGGGGAATGTCGTTCACTCCCCAAACCTGCCTTGCCCTTCACGAAGATCATGGCTGATCTGCTTCTGGCCTCAAATCCTCTTTCATATCCAATTCTTCATAGCCCTCACCTCTCTGACAGGTCAATATCTATCTACCTCCTCTTCAAATACTTTCAGTCATCTCGCTCCCCGAACACCCTTGAGAAGAGAAATCCTGACATTCAATCCCACCTGTTTGAAGAAAACACTTGCTGCTCCTATAACATGGTTTATTGATATGGACAAAAGAGGTTGAAACAAGGGTTCAGGTAAAAATGACTGGCCCCGATATCAAGGCAGTGGTTGACGTCTGCTGACATCAAGGAGCTTAACAAAACTGGACTTAATGGGAATCAGAGTAACCTCTCCAGTGTTTGGGCTCAAACATGGCACAAAGGAAGATGGTCATCATCTCTGTCCTGGGTCACCTCTGTGCGAAATCCTCTGGGTAGTTTCCTCTTCACAAACATCTTTAGCTGCTTCATCAATGTCTCCCCACCCTCACCCGCCCCACCATAAGATCAGAAGTCGGGATGGTCACTGAAGATTCAACAATGTTCAGAACATTTTGTCCCCCGTCAGTTCCTGAACTGGTCTGTGTCCATGTGCAGCAAGACCCAGGCTCCATTGAGACTTGTGCTGTTAAAGTATCAGTAACATTCATGTAACAGCACTGCCTGACACTGCACATTGCCACAGCAAAACAAGGGTTCATTCAGTACCTAACACTGGTTTCACAGGAATATGAGGAAGTCATTCAGCCCATTGACATTATTGGAGAAGAACAGGGACAGCCCATTCAGTGCCTCCAGCCTATTACTCAGGAAGAGAAGGAGTCTAGTGTGATGGACCTCACCAGAGCCCCTCGAAAATATTTGACGGCAACATCCTAGACCTTTATGTTTTCTTATTTTAAAGGAAATGTAAAGTATCTGTTCCAGATGTAATGTGACAGGTCAAACTACTCGGTGTGAAGCAAAATACCATCTATTTCAACATGAAAGAAGAAATAACATCACAGTAAGAGGAATTTAGAATAACGTAATTCTATTGGATAGCTTAACAGAAGAATAGATCTAGGAACTATTACTAATGAACTGTTCCAATATAGGGAAATCCCATAAACACAGCCCTTGGCAAAAAGAAATATTCAGACATAGAATGTCACAAACATTTCTCCAATCCAGGAATTAAAAACAGCATCAAGAGAAAATTCAGATAGAGTAGCAGCCAGGAGACATTCCCTGAAGCTTCCAACTCTGTGGAGACCCCAATAGTTTCTGATGTTACTGAGAAACCAAAACCCAGAGATCCTAATCTGTGACAGCTGGCCACACCCATTCACGCTGCATTAAAATAAACCCAAGGCCTCCCTAGCTGTTACTTAAGTGGTCTTAACTAACCAGCTTAGTAACGATCGTTCAATCTCTCTCATAAAAGAAACGCAGACAAAATAACCACTTAAAGCTGCAGCACCATCACACTTGTCAGTACAATGAGCTGTCAAAAAGAAACCAGGGATAACCCAGTCAGGCCTTTGGCCCTGTCCAATTGGACGAGGAAGAAGCCAGTCAGTCCCTTGAGTCACTTACACAGGAACAGCAGGAGGCCATTCCCACCTCAATGCACTTACACAGGGGCAGAATGAGGTAATTGATGCTGATTCCTGATGAATGCCTTATGCCCAATACGTCGATTCTCCTGCTTCAAGGATGCTGTCTGACCCGCTGTGCTTTTCCAGCAATCGACTCTCTACTCTGATCTCCAGCATCGGCAGTCTTACGTGTCTCCAGATTGATGCTCTAACATGATGATCAAGTGGATCAGAGGCTGCACAGACAGACTGTTCCACCTTGTTCCTCCTGGCTCCGTTGCTCATGATAAACATGTGGGACTTTAACATGGTTTTCTAGTGGTGAGCAGGGAAGCCATATGTTTAGTGCAAATTCTCAAGAAGGCATCTTTCATCTCCACGAAGACAGACTGGTGTTCTGTATGTAGGGCGGAAGCTGGTGGGAATGGCTACCTGTTTCAGACGGACAGTATTGTGGCTGCTGTTGGGGATTGTGAGCAACCTGACGTTCAGTCCAGGGTTCACACGCCGACTGCACAATAACATGGGGAGAGTTAATTTAGGCAAATAAACTATGAGGAAAGTCACGTTAGACTGATGAATGGACTCTCTAAGTTTAAATAATGGTGATCTTGTTCATGTTGACCTTGTCTAGTGCATGTCCTGTTTAGTGTATCCCGTGTGCCTTACTCTGTCCAAGTCTATTTCCACCCTATGATCTGTCTGGCCATGCTTACTATGACCTTCCTCCACTGCTCATAAATAAAGTGTTTCCCTGTACTGAGATACACGTGACAATAAATCAAAACAATCAATCCTGGGTAAAGTATGGAATTTCTCACCCTATCAATGTCTGTTTTGGAAATAAGTGATCGCTGCCACTCCTCGTGTTTCAGCGTCACCATTTCTTTGTCTCTCACAGCTCTACAGATTAAACACTCAGCTTATTCACTCTATCCTCATGTTACCATCACCCGTGTCTGTGGTAAGGAGATCATTCCTTACAAAGGAGATCAACTCTGTAGAGACTGCCCCTAATGCTCTCTCAGCAAGGCTCTACAACAGCAGGAAGATGGCTTTACTTATGTACTCGAATCATCTTACAATGAAGGACAGCATACCATTGACTGCACCCATTACTTACACAGGGTTTGATTCGGAGCAGTCAGCATAGACTTGTGAGTGGGAGATCATGCTTCCCAAATTTCTTAGAGTCCTTTGGTGAAGTGACCAAGAAGGTTAATGAGGGCAGAGTGATAGACGTAGTCTCTTTGGATTTCAGTATGGCCTATGATAAGTTTGCACATGGCAGGCTGCTCAGGAAGGTTCAATCACGTAGAATACTGGGGGAACTGGCCAATTGGATACACAGTTGGATTGATGGTAGGAAGCTTGTTAGACTGGAGGTTGGGTCCATAGCTTTTTGTTATCTATGATTTGGATGAGAATATACAAGGCATGATTAGTAAGACACTAAAATAAATGGCAGCATGATCAGTGAGGACGTTTATCAGAAATTGCAGCAAGACCTTAATCAGGTGGGGAAGTGGGCTGAGAAATAGCAAATGGAATTTAATATAGATGTGTGAGGTCTTGCAGTTTGGAATCTCAAATCAAGGTAGGAGTTTCACAGTGAATGGGCGGGCCTTAAGGGGTGTAGTGGGCAGAGAGACCTTGGAATTCAGGTGCACGGTTCCATGAGAGTGGAGTCACAGGTAGGCAGGGCAGTGAAGAAGGCTTTTGACACACTGGCCTTCATCAGGCAGGACATTGAGTATAGAAGTTGGGAATTTATGTTGCAGTTACACAGGACTTTGGTATGGCCGCAGTTGGAGGATTGTGTTCAGTTTTGTCAACTTGTTATAGGGAGGATAAAATGTAATTAGAAAGAGTTCAGAAGAAATTTACAAGGACATTGCCAGGACCCAATGGTCCAAGTTATAGGGAGAGGTTGGACAAGCTATGACCTTTTCTTTAGAGTGTAGGAGACTGAGGGAGTCCTTATAGAGCTGTATAAGATCATGAAGGATATGGATAGGGTGAATGCTCTCAGTCTTTTCCAAAGTTTAGAGAATCGAGGAGGAAAGGGGATCAGTTTCAGGTTAAAGGGAAAGGAATAAAAGGGAACCTGAGGGACCATTTATTTACATAAATGGCTGGTACGTGGATGAGCTGCCAGAAGATGTGGCTGAGGGGGATGTATTAACAATGTTTCAAAAGCATTTGGATAAATATGTGGATAGGAAAGGACGAGAAGGATATGGGCCAACTGCAGGGAAATGGGGTTAGTGTGAATGGACATTTACAAGGTGGAGTGGAACCACTTTGTTAATTAAACCCAAACCCCCAGAAAAGCTCGCCTCACCTCGTAATCTGTGAACATATGAGTGACACAGATCTCCTACATTCCACTATTTAAACAAAAATTAGCAAGTTAGTTTCTTAACTTTAATAGTGAACACTAAACAAAAACTATTCGCAAATACAAGCCCCTCTTTTCTTAACTACTTACTATCTGACTCCAACTCTGTAAAAAATATGCTGTTCCAACAGCCCACATATTAAACGTTACAATCTCAAGACCATACAGTCTCTATCTTCCCCGCTGTGTTCACTCTTTCAGCTACTGATCTCCCGGGTCATTTTTTTTAACTGCAAATCGGTTTACATGAACATGTGTCTTTGCTAGAGAGTGTTTGAGATGGTCAGTTAGCACTCCTGCTCTACAGCAGTTACTCTGCTGTTGGATGGCAGCAGCTCTCCCTCTAGTGTTCAAATGCTGGGTTTATTTACTTCCCATGATACAATAATTCTCATAATTTGATTGATTTCCAGGTGTACGAACAATAATATTCAAATTCCATTGGCTTCGGATATTCAGAGCATTATTTAAAGTCTTTGATTGCATTTGATTGGCTGTCAAAACAGCAACCAAAATTCAGGCTTCCATTTCCCAGCTAATTGTTACATTTGGAACAGTCTGACCTTTAGCTGGCATCTGTGGCTGTACTTTCGATTCAGCAAAACCCGTCCTATCTTTAAGTGAACAGACATTGATTAGCTTCCAGGCAGTAACACACTCCGGGCTATCTGTTATTCTGTATAATAACCTCCTTGAACCGCTCGATTAGATTCCAGGCCGTAACTCACTCTGTGCTATCTGTTATTCTGTATATAATCCACGCTGAACACCTCGATTCGGTTCCAGACTGTAACTCACTCCGGCGTATCTGTTATTCTGCATATAAATCACCCTGAACCCCTCAATTATATTCCAGGCTGTAACACACCCCAGAATATCTGTTATTCTGTATATAAACCACCCTGAACCCCGCGATTAGATAGCAGGCTGTAAATCACTCCGGGGTGTCTGCTGTTCTGTATATAAACCACCCTGAAACCCACGATTAGATTCCAGGCTGTAACTCACTTCGGGCTATCTGTTATTCTGTATATAACCCACCCTGAACCCCTCGATTCGATTAGAGGCTGTAACTCACTCCGGGCTATCAGTTATTCTGTATATAAACCACCATGAACACCTCGATTCGATTCCAGGCTGTAACTCACTCTGGGCTATCTGTTATTCTGTAACATAAAGCACCCTGAACCCCGCGATTAGATTCCAGGCAGCAATCTCCTGTCAGGGTTGAAAGGGAAGGCTGGTAGTTATTGGGAATGCTGGCTGACTAAAGAAATTGAGGGTTTCGTTCAGAAAAAGAAGGAAGCATATGTCAGGTATAGACAGGATGGATCGAGTGAATCCTTAGAAGAGTATAAAGGAAGTTGGAGTATACTTAAGAGGGAACTCAGGAGGGCAAAACGCGGACATGAGATAGCTTTGGAAAACAGAATTAAGGAGATTCCAAATTGTTTTTACAAATATATTAAGGCCAAAGGGTAACTAGGGAGAGAATAGGGCCCCTCTAAGATCAGTAAGGCGGCCTTTGTGTGGAGCCACAGAAAATGGGGGAGATATTAAATGAATATTTTGCAGCAGTATTTACTGTGGAAAAGGATATGGAAGATATAGACTGTAGGGAAATAGATGGTGACATCTTGCAAAATGTCCAGAGAAACAGAGGAGGAAGTGCTGGATTTCTTGAAATGGTTAAAGGTGGATAAATCCCCAGGACCTGATCAGGTGTACCCGAGAACTCTGTGGGAAGCTAGAGAAGTGATTGCTGGGCCTCTTGCTGAGATATTTGTATCATCGATAGTCACAGGTGAGATGCTGGAAGACTGGAAGTTGGCAAACGTGGTGCCACTGTTTAAGAAGGGCGGTAAAGACAAGCCAGGGAACTATAGACCGGTCAGCCTGACCTCGGTGGTAGGCAAGTTGTTGGAGGGAATCCTGAGGGACAGGATGTACATGAATTTGGAAATGCAAGGACTGATTCGGGATAGTCAACATGGCTTTGTGCGTGGGAAATCATGTCTCACAAACTTGATTGAGTGTTTTGAAGAAGTAACAAAGAAGATTGATGAGGGCAGTGCAGCAGATGTGATCCATATGAATTTCAGTAAGGCGTTCGACAAGGTTCCCCATGGGAGACTGATTAGCAAGGTTAGATCTCTTGGAATACAGGGAGAAGTAGCCATTTCGATACAGAACTGACTCAAAGGTAGAAGACAGAGGGTGGTGGTGGAGAGTTGTTTTTCAGACTGGAGGCCTGTGACCAGTGGAGTGCCACAAGGATCAGTGTTGGGCCCTCTACTTTTTGTCATATATATAAATGATTTGGATGCGAGCATAAGAGGTACAGTTAATAAGTTTGCAGATGACACCAAAATTGCAGGTGTAGTGGACAGCAAAGAGGGTTTCCTCAGTTTCCAAGAGGATCTGGACCAGATGGGCCAATGGGCTGAGAAGTGGCAGATGGAGTTTAATTCAGATAAATGTGAGGGGCTGCATTTTGGGAAACCAAATCTTACCAGGACTTCTACATTTAATGGTAAGGTCCTAGGGTGTGTTGCTGAACAAAGAGACCTTGGAGTGCAGGTTCATAGTTCCTTGAAAGTGGAGTCGCAGGTAGATAGGATAGTGAAGAAGGCGTTTGGTATGCTTTCCTTTATTGGTCAGAGTACCGAGTACAGGGGTTGGGAGGTCATGTTGTGGCTATACAGGACATTGGTTAGGTCACTCTTGGAATATTACATGCAATTCTGGTCTCCTTCCTATTGGAAAGATGTTGTGAAACTTGAAAGGGTTCAGAAAACATTTACAAGGATGTTGCCAGGGTTGGAGGATTTGAGCTACAGGGAGAGGCTGAACAGGCTGGGACTGTTTTCCCAGGAGTGTCGGACGCTGAGGGGTGACATTATCGGGGTTTACCCTGGGATAAGGGAGTGCAGAACTAGAGGGCATAGGTTTAGTTTGAGAGGGGAAAGATATGAAAGAGATCTAAGGGACAACTTTTTCATGCAGGAGGTGGTACGTGTATAGAGTGAGCTGCCAGAGGAAGTGGGGTGGAGGCTGGTACAATTACAACTTTTAAGAGGAATTTGGATGAGTATATGAATAGGAAGGGTTTGGAGGGATATGGGCCGGGTGCTGGAAGGTGGGACTAGATTGGGTTAGGATATCTGGTTGGCATTGTCAGGTTGGACCAAAGGGTCTGTTTCCATGCTGTATATCTCGATGATTCTGTAACTCTGTAACTCACTCGGACTACCTGTTAATCTGTATAGAAACCACACTGAAACCCTCGATTAGATTCCAGTCTGTAACACACTCTGGGGTATCTGTTATTGTACACAAAATCATCCCGAATCCCCTTGATAAAATTCCAATCTGTAACTGACTTCCAATTTGAAGTGACTCTGTACATTAGCCACTTCAATCGTTTGATTAGATTCCAGTCTGTATCACACTCCTGGGTATCTGTTAGTTTGTATATTAATCATCCAGTCCAAACCCTGTTAAAATTGCCCATAGTGTTCAGGGAAGTGTAGGTGAGGTGCATTAATCAGGGGTATATGTGGGGAAATGGGTCTGGATGGGTTATCCTTCTGTGGGTCAGTGTGGTCTTGTTGGGCTGAAGGGCTTGTTTCCCCACGGTCGGGATTATATGAATCACCCGTAACCCTCTCGATTAGATTCCAACGTGTAACTCACTTCCATGTATGTGTGACTGGCATGTTTCAAAAACACCCCAAAACCTTCAATTCTATTCCACTTCGATAAACACGAGGCGCTGCCTTTTGGGAAAGCAAATTTGAGCAGGACTTATACACTTAATGGTCAGGTCCGAGGGAGAGTTGCTGAACAAAGAGACTTTGAAGTGCAGGTTCGTAGCTCCGTGAGAGTAGAGTGGCAGGTGGATAAGATAATGAAGACAGCGTTTGGTATGCTTTCCTTTATTGGTCAGAGTTATGAGTATAGACATTGAGAGGTCATGTTGTGGCTGGACTGGACATGGGTTAGGCCACTGTTGGAATATGGCGTGCAATTCTGGTCTCCTTCCTATCGGAAGGATGTTGTGAAACTTGGAAGGGTTCAGAAAAGATTTACAAGGAGGTTGTCAGGGTTAGAGGATTTGAGCTACAGGGAGAGGCTGAATAGGCTGGGGCTGTTTTCCCTGGAGCATCAGAGGCTGAGGGGTGACCTTATAGAGTTTTATAAAATCATGACGGGCATGGATAGGAAAAATAGACAAAGTCTTTTCCTTGGGGTGGGGAGTCCAGAACTAGAGGGCATAGGTTTAGTGTGAGAGGTAATATGAAAGAGACCTAAGGGGCAACTTGTTCACTCAGAGGGTGGTACATGAATGGAATGAACTGTCAGAGGAAGTGGTGGGGGCTGGTACAATTGCAACATTTAAAATGCAGTTCGATGGGTATATGAATGGGAAGATTTGTAGGGAGATGGGCCAAGTGTTTGAAAAAGAGTCTAGGGTAGGTTAGGATATCTGGTCGGCATAGACGGGTTGCACCAAAGGGTCTGTTTCCATGCTGTACATCTCTATGACTGTATGACTCCGCGATTTTGTGACTCACTACTTGTTATCTGTTATTCTGTATGTAAACCACCTCAAACCTCTCGATTAGATTCCAGTCTGTCCCTCACTCCTGGGTATCTCTTATGCTGTATGTAAACCCTAAACCCCTCTCTTAGATTCCAGTCTGGAACTCACTCCTGGGGATCTGTTATTGGATCTGTGTAGTGATCCTTGTTGGATGTTAGACCGAAGACAAGATAAACTAAATGGTCAAATGTTACATTGGAAGCAGGAACACAGAAAGCTGCTGGTTCATTTCTATCCTGTTACATATCTCCAAGTTTCAGATTGGGGCTGAATTTCTGTCACAATGGGGAAAGTCTCAAAAGCTGTTTACTGTCCTGCACGAATGCATCATCATAACATGAATTCTCTTGCAAGATAGGAAATGGAGACAGCTTCTGGAAGGTATCTGTATCCCTGTGTGTGTGATTCGGTGTGTCTGTGATTCTGTGTGCATGTTCAATGTTTTATATATTTTCAAACTGTATTGATGTTGCCAGTCTCTCTTGCTTTTCCTTATTTATAAACTCAATGTCATCGTTTTGCTGATATAAAATGGTGGCTGTGGACAAATCTAAAATGTCTGCCTGACTGATTTGTGTCAAGAATACTTTCAGCAAGGGAGAGGGGGCAATGTGTCAAAAGCCATTTCCATTCATTGATGCTAGCAGAGATAGGAAATGGAGACAGCTCTTTGAAGGTGCTTAAAATGCAAATCCCAGAACTTGTTTACAGTGAATGCGGAGAGACAATGTGACATTCCAGTAAGGTCTGCCTTACTTTCCAAGCTCCTAATATATGAGAGAAACATAATATGCAAAACCTGATAGAGCTCAGCCACTGAATTGTAGATTTGCAGCGTTGGATCAGAATTTTGCCTGGTTAGGTCTCATCCCAAATTGAAGGGTTTCTCAAATCCCACACTGACCTTCTGTGGGTTCAAAGTGTGTGTTGTCTACAAATAAAAGAAAATAATGCACCTGCAATTGAACAAAGCTCTTTCTGGAACTTTGTGCATCTGTTGGTTTAAGTATCTTTCAACAGGATTGAACATAAATGTGAGAGATAGGTAGCACTCTAACCAGAATGGCAGTGCAGTATAAAAGGTATATTAATAATTTCAGTGAAAGGGGAAAACAGAGGAGGATAGTCCTCAATCAAGGAAAGTTGGGAGTCAGTAAAGTTGTGTAGTTTGTGACTGTATTATGTTTATGTGAGTCAAGATTTGAAACCACTTGGCCAATAGTACACTTTGTGACTCACTCCCAGTTACAAGTTATTTCACATAAAAAGGTTAACATATCCCTCAATTAGATTCCAGGCTGTAACTCCCTCCGGGCTATCTGTTATTCTGTATCTAAAACTCCCTGGACCCCTCGATTAGATTCCAGGCTGTTAACTAACTCCAGGGTATCTGTTATTTTGTACATAAACCATCTTAAATCCCCCGATTAGTTTCCAATCTGCAACACACTCCAGACTATCTGTTATTCTGTAAATAAATCACCCTGAACCCCTCAATTAGATCCCAGGCTGTAACTCACTCTGGGCTATCTGTTAATCTGTATATAAACCACCCTGAAACCCTCGATTAGATGCTAGGCTAGGCTGTAACTCACTCCGGGGTATCTGTTAATCGTATATAAAGCACCATAAACCCCGCAATTAGATTCCAGATTGTAACTCACTCCGGGATATCTGTTATTCTCTATATAAACCACCCTGAACCCCTCAATTAGATTCCAGGCTGTAACTCACTCTGGGCTATCTGTTATTCTGTATATAAACCACCCTGAAACCCTCGATTAGATGCTAGGCTAGGCTGTAACTCACTCCGGGGTATCTGTTATTCGTATATAAAGCACCATGAACCCCTCAATTAGATTCCAGATTGTAACTCACTCCAGGGTATCTGGTATTCTGGATATTAACCACCCTGAACCCATTGATTTGATTTCCCTTCCTGTCATGTTAAGCTCATGTTCCCAACACAATCTAATCTCAATAATGATCAATGTATCACTGGTCCTCCTATCTGCTGGCACTCCCATCATGTTAACTTTCTGATGTTAACATACATGATTACCTGTAGCAGTGAGTCGCAGGTAGACAGAGTGGTGCTGAACACATTTGACACATTTGCCTTAATCAGTCAGAGCATTGAGTATAGGAGTTGTGGTGGTATGGTGCATCTGTACAGGATGTTGGTGAGACCACTTTAAGAATACTGTGTACAACTCGGTTTTCTGCCGAAATGTCTTACACGTATGTTCCAGGACTGGAGGCTTGAGCTATAGGGAGAGGCTGATTACGTTGAGGTATTTCCCCCTGGAGTGTCAGAGGTTGAGAGGCAACATTATAGAGGTTTATAAAATCATCAGGGGCATGGATATTCTGAACAGCCATGTTCTGCTCCAAAGGATAGGGGAGTCCAGAACAAGACAGCATAGGTTGGAGGGGAGAGGGCGAATGAGTTAGAAGGGACCTGAAGGTTAATATTTCACACAGAGAGTGGTGTGTGGACAGAAAGTGCAGTCAGAGGAAGTGGTCAAGGCGGGTACAATCACAGGAGGAATATTGGCCAAGTGCTGGCAAATGGGACTAAATCAGATTTGATATCTGATCGGAGTGAACAGATTGGACTAATGGGTCTGTTTCCATTCTGCATGACTCTCTGATTCTATAAGAGGGATGACGAATAATTCTGAATGGATCTTTCAAGTCGGAATTCTCTTCAGTGGAAGATTATCGTGTCTCTATGTTCACATTGATTGAAAGCTGCGTTAGTTAAATATCTGATAAAGAAGTGCACAATGGGACACAGACAGGAAAGTGGGGCTGAGACCACAAACTGTATATAATTTTAGTGCCTGGTGGAGAAGGCTCAAAGTATCTAATGACCCACTCCTGTTTCTCAGTCCCATGTTCCCGTGTTCCATTCAGCCCATCAAACCTGCTAGACAGGAGCAGTTGGAGGTTACTTACTCCTATAACCTGTTGCACAGAAACACAGGAGACCATTCAGCCCCTCAGTACTGTCCCACACGGTTTGAAGAGAATTGGGAAATGTAATTGGAAAACCCAGGCTGGGTACGAAAGAGGCCCCTCATCTCTCTTCACAGAGCTTCCCCTCTCTGCAACTTGTGCTTCATTTGTTGGTAATGTTGTACACCCAGATTCAATGTGAATACAGCCCCATACCTCACCCAGAGATTGCTCACAAAATCCTCTGGTCTCCCTGTCTGCAACATTCAACAACAGAACATCCATGAAAGTAACACCCACTAACTTTCCAATAACAGAATGGGAGAACATCAGAAACAGGGGCAGGTCGTTCACTCCCCAAACCTGCCTTGCCCTTCGTTAAGATCATGACTGATCTGTTCTTCATCTCAAATCCTCTTTCATATCCAATTCTTCATAGCCCTCAACTCTCTGACAGGTCAATTTCCATACACCTCCTCTTCAATTATTTTCAGTCATCTAGCTCCCCGAACACGCTAGAGAAGAGACATCCTGACATTCAATGCCACCTGTTTGAAGAAAACACTTGCTGCTCCTATATCATGGCCTATGGATGTGAACAAAAGAGGTTGATACAAGGGTTCAGGTAACAATGACTGGCCCCGATATCAAGGCTGTGGTTGACTTCTGTTGACATCAAGGAGCTTAACAAAACTGAACTTAATGGGAATCAGAGTAACCTCTCCAGTGTTTGGGGTCAAACATGGCACAAAGGAAGATGTTCACCATCTCAGTCCTGGGTCACCTCTGTGGGAGATCCTCAGGGTAGTTTCCTCTTCACAAACATCTTCAGCTGCTTCATCAATGTCTCCCCGCCCCCACCTTCCCCACCATTAGATCAGAATTGGGGATGGTCGCTAAAGATTCCACAATGTTCAGAACATTTTGTCCCCCGTCAGCTGCTGAACTGGTCTTTGTCTGTAACTAGCAGGATCCAGACTCCATTGAGACTTGTGCTGTTAAAGTGTCAGTAACATTCATGTAACAGCACTGCCTGACACTGCACATTGCCACAGTAAAACAAGGGTTCATTCAGTACCTCACGCTGGATTCACAGGAATATGAGGAAGTCATTCAGCCCATTGACACTATTGGAGAAGAACAGGGACAGCCCATTCAGTGCCCCCAGCCTATTACTCAGGAAGGGAAGGAGTCTAGTGTGATGGGCCACACCAGAGCGCCTGGAAAATATTTGAAGGCGGTAGCCTAGATTCTAATGTTTTCTTATTTTAAAGGAAATGTAAAGTGTCTGTTCCAGATGCAATGTGACTGGTCAAGCTACTCGGTGTGAAGCAAATCACCATCTACTTAAACACGAAAGAGAAAATGAAACCAAAGAAAGAGGAATTTAGAATAACGTAATTCTATTGGACAGCTTAACAGAATAATAGATCTAGGAACTATTACTGATGAACTCTTCCAATATAGGGAAATCCCATAAACACAGCCCTTGGCAAAAAGAAATATTCAGACACAGATTGTCACAAATATTTCTTCAATCCAAGAATTAAAAACAGTATCAAGAGAAATTTCAGAGAGAGTAGCAGCCAGAAGACATTCCCTGAAGCTTCCAACTCTGTGGAGACCCCAATAGTTTCTGATGTCACTGAGAAACCAAAACACAGAGATCCTAATCTGTGAGAGCTGGCCACACACATTCAGGCTGCATTAAAATAAACACAAGGCCGCCCTAGCTGTTACTCAAGTGGTCTTAACTGGCAAGCTTGGTAACGATCGTTCAATCTCTCTCATAAAAGAAACCCGGACAAATTAACCTCTTAAAGCTGCAGCATTGTTCCATGAGTCAGTACAATGAGCTGTCAAACAGGAACCAGGGTTAATCAGTCAGGCCCTTGGCCCTGTCCAATCGGACGAGGTTGAAGCCAATCACTCCCTTGAGTCACTTACACAGGAACAGCAGGAGGCCATTCCCACCTCAATGCACTTATATGGGGGCAGAATGAGGTAATTTTTGCTGATTCCTGATGAATGTCTTATGCCCAAAGCGTCGATTCTCCTGGTCCTCGGATGCTGCCTGACCCACTGTGCTTTTCCAGCAATTGATGCTCTACTCTGATCTCCAGCATCGGCAGTCCTCACTGTCTCCTAATTGATGCTCTAACATGATGAACAAGTGGGGCAGAGGCTGCACAGACAGACTGTTCCACGTTGTTCCTCTTGGCTGCGTTGTTTATGATACACATGTGGGAATTTAACGTAGTATTCTAGAGGTGGGCAGGGAAGCCATATGTCTTGTGTGAAGTCTTAAGAAGGCATCTTCCATCTCCACGAAGACAGACTGGTGTTCTCTATGTAAGACGGAAGCTGGTGGGAATGGCTACCTGTTTCAGACGGAGGTATTGTGGCTGCTGTTGGGGATTGTGAGCAACCTGATGTTCAGTACAGGGTTCACACGCTAACTGCACAATAACGTGGGGAGAGTTAATTTAGGCAAATAAACTATGAGGACAGTCACGTTAGACTGATGAATGGACTCTCTAAGTTCAAATAATGGTGATTTTGTTCATGTTGATCTTGTCTAGTGCATGTCCTGTGCAGTGTATCCTGTATGCCTTACTCTGTCCAAGTCTATTTCCACCCTATGATCTGTCTGGCCATGCTTACTATGATCTTCCTCCACTGCTCATAAATAAAGTGTTTCCCTGTACTGAGGTACACGTGACAATAAATCAAACCAATCAATCCTGGGTAAAGTATGGAATTTCTCTCCCTGTCAATGTCTGTTTTGGAAATAACTGATCACTGCCACTCCTCGTGTTTCAGGATCACCATTTCTTCATCTCTCACAGCTCTACAGATTAAACACTCAGCTTCTTCACTCTTTCCCCATGTTACCATCACCCGTGTCTGTGGTAAGGGAATCATTTATTACAAAGGAGATCAAATCTGTTGAGAGTGCCCCAAATGCTCTCTCAGCAAGGCTCTACAACAGCCGGAAGATGGCTTTACTTATGTACTCGAATCATCTTACAATGAAGGACAGCATACCATTGACTGCACCCATTACTTACACAGGGTTTGATTCGGAGCAGTCAGCATAGACTTGTGAGTGGGAGATCATGCCTCCCAAATTTCTTCGAGACCTTTGATGAAGTTACCAGGACGTTTGATGAGGGCAGAGTGATAGATGTAGTCTCTATGGATTTCAGTAAGGCCTTTGATAAGTTTCCAAATGGCAGGCTGCTCAGGAAGGTTACATCTCGTAGAATGCGGGGGAACTGGGCAATTGGATACACAGTTGGCTTGATGGTCGGAAGCAGAGGGTTTAGTGGAAAGATGTTTGTCAGACCGGAGGCTTGGTCCATTGCTGTTTGTTATCTATGATTTGGTTGAGAATGTAGAAGGTATGATTCGTAAGTTTGCAGATGACACTAAAATAAGTGGGAGCATGATCAGTGAGGATGTTTATCAAAAATTGCAGCAGGACATTAATCAGGTGGAAAATGGGCCGAGAAATGGCAAATGGAATTTAATATAGAAGCGTGAGGTCTTGCATTTTGGAAACTCCGATCAAGGTAGGAGTTTTGTGGTGAATGGGAGGGTCTTCAGGGGTGCAGTGGGCAGAGGGACCTTGGTGTTCAGGTGCACTGTTCTCTGAGAGTGGAGTCACAGGTAGACAGGGAAGTGAAGAAGGCTTTTGGCATATTGGCCTTCATCAGGCAGGATATTGAGGATAGAAGTTGGGACCTTATGTTACAGTTACACAGGACTTTGGTAAGGCCACACTTGGAGTATTGTCTTCAGTTTTGTCACCTTGTCATGGGGAGGATGTTATTAAATTAGAAAGAGTGCAGAAGAAATTTACAAAGACGTTGCCAGGACCCAATGGTCTGAGTTATAGGGAGTGGTTGGACAAGCTAGGACCTTTTCTTTAGCGTGTAAGAGACTGAGGGAGTCCTTATAGAGCTGTATAAAATCACAAGGGGTATGGATAGGTTAAGCTCTCAGTCTTTTTCCAAGGTGTAAAGAATCGAGGATTAGCGGGGATCAGTTTAAGGTTAAAGGGGAAGGAATAAAAGGGAACCTGAGGGGCCACTTCTTTATACAGAGGGCTGGTACGTGGATGAGTTGCCAGCAGATATGGTTGAGGGGGGTACATTAACAACATTTCAAAAACATTTAGATAAATATGTGGATAGGAAAGGACTGGAAGCATATGGGCCAACTGCAGGGAAATGGGTTTAGCGTGGATGGACATTTTCAAGGTGGACTCGAACCCCTCTGTTAATTAAAACCAAACATCCAGAAAAGCTCGCCTCACCTTGTAATCTGTTAAAATAAGAGTGACACAGATCTCCTACATTCCACTATTTAAACAAAAATTATCAAGTTAGTTTCTTAACTTTAATAGTGAACTCTAAACAACAACTATTCACAAATATAAGCCCCTCTTTTCTTAGCCACTTACTATCTGACTCCAACTCTGTAAAAATATGCTGTTCCAACAACCCACATACGAAACATTAAAATCTCAAGACCATACAGTCTCTATCTTCCCCGCTGTGTTCACTCTTTCAGCTGCTGATCTCCCTTCGTCATTTTTTTTATTGCAAGTAGGTTTACATGAACATGTGTCTTTGATAGAGAGTGTTTGAGATGGCCAGTTAGCACTCCTGCTCTACAGCAGTTACTCTGCTGTTGGATGGCAGTGGCTCTCCCTCTATTTTCAAAATGCTGGGTTTATATACTCCCCATGATATAATAATTCTCATAATTTGATTGCTGTCCAGGTGTCCAAACAATAATATTCAAATTCTGTTGGTTTCTGGTATCCTGAGCATTATTTAAACTCTTTGGTTGGATTTGAATGGCTGTCAAAACAGCAACCAACACTCAGGTATCCATTTCTCAGCTAATGGTGACATGTGGAACAGTGTGACCTTTAGCTGGCATCTGTGGCTTTAATTTCTATTCAACAAAACCCGATCTGTCTTAAAGTGCCCATACATGTTTTTGTTTTCATAACATCTTCCCGCTTCAGAAAATAAAATGAACCAGCAGACTGAAAAGATGGCTACATTTCTTTTCCTCTAATTCTTAATCCGAACTATATGAAATATAAAAGTATTAATCTCAGTTATATCATTCATATTAATTCGGCACACCAATACAACACTGGAATAAGTCTAATCTTATCTACACTGCTTTCCTTTAAATCTGCGAAAACCCATCTGCTATCACATTGTAGGGGCCACAGCATGTACATTTTGTAAGTTTAAAGTCGGTAAGGTAAGACTCCAATGAAATTGTCTCATATTCTGGTCTTTAAATATTCCAAAAAATGCGAGAGATTTGTCATTGTCCACAACCATCTCCGACAATTTGTTTGTCATATACACATTAACATATTGTCAGGCCAGTGTGAAACTTAATCATTCTTGTTCAATAATGGAGATTTTTAAATTTTTTTCTGGTGGATATTGAGTTTTTTCCACAAGTAGCCAATTAGCCATTCAATTCCATCATCCTCTTTCTGTATCAATACATCTCTGACCCCTATATCCCGAGCATCAAACACAATTTTCAAAGGTTTTCAAAATATTTGGTGTAGCTAAAGCTCGTACGGTGATTAATCCTGCTTTAAAATTCTCAAATACCCCCTGGCATTGTTCTGTCCACCACAATTCTGTGTTCTTCTTTAGTAAATCCATCAGTGGTGCCCATACGCTGCTGAAGTTTGGAACAAACTTCCAATAGAATCCACTCAGTTCCAAAAATCGAAGCACCTTTTTCTTCGAGGATGGTTGTGGAAATTACTCAAAGCCCTTCGGTCTTTGTGTTCCATGCGGTCAACCTTCCATGGCCAATGTAATGTCCCAAGAACATCACCTCTACCTTCGCGAATTCTGTTTTCTTTAAGTTTATTACCAAGTTTTCTTCTTGTAATCGTTCAGCATGTTCTGCCAACTGCAACATGTGTGCTTTCAATCACTTGCTAAAGATCACTACATCATACAGATAAGCTGCACAATTTGTTCATATGGCCACAACTCTGTTTCTGAGTCTGAAATGTGGCTGGTGCATTATTCATCCATATGAAATACTCGATAAAGTTTTTTTTTGTCATCTCTGGTATCTTTACTAGATTGTTTAACTGACTCCACATTTTAAAAAAATTGAATGGGGCCACTAAACCTGGCTTTGAAGGGATTTCCTACCACTGGTGGCGATACTGATACGTCATCCCCACGGGAAATCTTCAAAGTTTCTGAGTTTTTATCTGCCACCTGCTTCACTCTATGCTGTTCTCTTCAGATACTATTTAGCAAACTCACCACTCCATCTACTCTCTCCTTCACCTCACACACAGAATCCAGGTGTGAGATTTCCAACTTCGGTCCTGTCAATTTATATTTAATTAATTTCAAAGGACCTCTCACTTCATGTACGAATATTAACTCAACAGACGTAAAGTGAGTAGATTTATTTGGGACATCTCTAATGGCAAACAATTTAATGGGACACCTTTATCACAATCATTTGGCCAACCCTGACAGTACGCTGTTAACATAGTTTCAGCGTCTGATGCTAACTTTCCAAGGCTCCCTGGGATTCAGGATAGGACGCCCTTGATTTGAAGTGCTGTCTGCCTAAGCCATCCATGACTTCCTTAAACAGCTGAGCGGTAAAATGAGACCCTTGGTCTGACTGAATCTCTCTGGGCAGCCCACAGCGAGTAAAGAAAGCTACCAACTCCTCCACTTCCCTTTTTGCCTTGACACTCCAATAATGGAATTGCCTCTGGAAATCTGGTAGACACATCCAATATAGTCAGCAAATATTGGTTTCCACTTTTACTTTAGAAAGGGGAGCTACACAATTAATCATAACCCACGTGCAAGGTTCTTCGAATGCAGGAATTGGCAAGAAAGGTTCTGGTTTTATTACTGCCTGTTACTTACCTACCATTTGGGATGTATGTCATGTACAAGAAAAAATAACAGTGTCCTTGTACATTCCAGGCCACTAGAAACGCTTCTGTACCTTAGCCTGAGTCTTCTGTACACCTAAGTGACTGTCTGCAGTTAGTTTATGAGCTACCCGTAACACTGTACATTACTGCTAACACAATCTGGTGCACTTCGGCCCATTTCCCGTCTGCAGTAACCTATCGGGGTCTCCATTTTAATTTTATGATTCTATCTTTAAGTTAATAACGTTCAACCATATATTCGGATTCCTTTTCTGTGTGTGTGCATGTGTATGTGTGTGTGAATGTGTGAGTATATATCTGTTGTAAGTCCATTCACCTTTCTGGACTAAACCCCCCTGCCTGGTCCTCTGCCTGTTCAGGTTTTTCCTGCACCGTTACATCAAACAGGGGGTCAGTTCACTGAGCATCAAACCATTTGTCTTTTTCGTTCGTTTTTCCTTCCTGCTGTAACTTATGACAGTGGGATCTTGTTACTACACAGTCTGGAAAAATTCCTGGGTAATTTTCTTTTAACTCACCAATTCCCTAGTCTTCCTTTGGCTTCTCCACCACAAGGGGTGCCTCTCCCACCTCGCCTCCTGCTAAATCGTTCCCAAGAACAAACTGTATTCCTGGAAATGACACTCTGTTACTCACTGTCACTGTTACTTCCCCAACCTTGATTTGCCATTCCATCCTGATGTTACACAAGGGAATACTTAATTTCTGTCCCCATTCCACAAATTAACACACTCTTGATTAACATGCCAGAAAGAGTGAAAATCTTTCATCTCTTCCTATTAGAGGGTGAGAGAGTGAGGGCTGCAGATGCTGGAGATGAGAGTTGAAAAGTGTGGGACTGGAAAAGCACAGCACGTCGGCAGCATCCGAGGGGCAGGGGCGTTGACGTTTCAGGCATAAATCCTTCATCAGGAAAGTGGGAGGTAAGGGAGGGGGAAGGAGGTTGAGAAATAAATGGGAGGGTGGGGGTGGAGCTGGGTGGAAGGGAGCTTGGAAGGCGATAGGTAGATGCAAGTGGGGTGTGATGGTGATAGGTCGGTGAGGAGGGTGATAGGACTCCTATCAGTGGTAGGACAGCTGGAACCCTAAAACTGTTCCGCATCAATGTTGACTTCACCAAATTTCAAATCTCCCCTCCACCAACCTCTCCCAGATCCAACCGTACAACCTAGCACTGCCCTCTTGGACTGCCCTAACTAGACATCTTCCTTTCCACCTATCGACTTCACCCTACCCTCCGACATATCACTATCACTCCCACCTACATCATCTTATTGCCTTCCCAATTACCCTTCCACCAGCTCAGCTACTATCCTCGTATTTATCTTTCAGTCCCCTTTGCCCCCCCCCCCCACCATGTTCCTGACGATGGGTTTCTGCCTGATATTCGATTGTTCTGCTGTTCGGATGTTGCCTGATCTGTTGTGCTTTTCAGGCGCCTCACTTCTCAACTATTACCGACTGAGCAGATCCCATATCTCACAAAATTATAACTTCTTGTCGTTCTCCCCCTGTTCTTTCTGAGTAAACTTTATCTACAGAGGTGAATTCTTTTGAGAGATCAGGCACTGCCTCCATACCCACCCTTGCCTAGGCTGTGCAATTTCCTGCAGCTCCTCGGCTCCACTTGGGGTCTCCTTTACCAGTTTCACTAATGCCACTGGGCTTAGCCTCTTCGACCGCATCTTTCCCCAAAGTGTCTTCCTTTAACGCCCAGCACGGTGTGTCCCAGCTTACTGCAGTGAAAACAACTTTTTCCCTGTGCCCTTCTTAAACCACCAGCACTGTCATTTTATGTGTTCCAGTGCCTTATAGTGAGAACACCTGAGGCCTTTCACCACCTTTCAACCCCCTTGGGCTTCTTTCTTCCCCTGTGGTAAAATATTGTGAGCTACTGTTCGCTTTGTAATGTGTGATTGTCCCTTCTCCCAATTTCTATCCCTCACAGAATGAAATTCCTGCCAGAAGCTAAATTTGATCACATTCCACAATGCATATTTACCTGCCATTTCTGCCGTGCTTCTCACTTCTTGAACTTCCTATTCAGTCACATGAATTCTTACTATCTCTGGAAGTGAGTCTTTTAACTTCTCCAGCAGATTAATCTCCCTTCGAGCCTCACAGGTCTTATCCATTTTTAAGGCCAGCACCCACCTGTCAAAATGACTGTGGTTAATTCTTTCTAACTCAATATAAGTCTGACCTGGTTCCATCTCTATTTTTCTGAACTTCTGTCTATATGTATCTAGTACCAATTCATAACCAATCAAAATAACCAATTTAACATCTTGATAATCTCTTGATCCCTCATCTGACAGCGCTGCACATACCTCACCAGCTGGGCACATCAGCTTAGTCTGAACTAGTATTACCCACAAGTTCACTGGACACGTCATCTGCCTAGCCATTTTTTCAAATGAAATGAAAAAGGGTTTGACAATTTTCTCAACGAAATATGGCAAGTTACTAACCTAGTTGTATACATCCCTACGTTCTCCCTTCATCTCCATCCTGTTAATTTAAATTTCTTGTCTAATTCCCAACTTCTGAAATTCAAATCCCCTCTCTCTTTCATTTTCCTCTCTTTCTCTTTCGTCTCTCTCTGTTTCCATCCCTTTATTTATCTTCTAACTCCAGTTGCCACATTTGCAATTTAAGTTTTTATAACTCTACTGCAGTTGCCTGTTTCTCTGATACATCAAAATGCTTGACCAACTCCATTACAATTTCAGCTTCCCTTTTCTCCCTGGTTGAACCCAATTCCAACCTATTTGCTAATTCTAACAAATGTCCTCCTTCTTCTGTCTTTCTAAACTTCCTTGGAAAATTTGGGAACCTCTTTAGTAATGTGAACAGCCATTTCCCTCACTTTTCATTTAACCAACCACAAGCAACAAAAGTAAACGAATTTTCCCACTGGTTTTATTTGAAGATCAAAGTCACTAATTGCAATGAGTTGGAATTTGCTGCGACCTGTTGTATCTCAAATCTGTTCAGATCGGTCCAAGTGCCACACGGCAAGGCCCCAAACTGTTATGACATCAATGTCGAACCCCTCTGTTAATTAAAATCACACACCTAGAAAAGCTCACCTCACATCATAATCTGTCAAAACGTGAGCGACAGAGAACTCCTAAATTCCACTAATAAACAACAAATAACAATTTATATCTGTGCAAGTTAACTCACTGAGCTTGAAGGTTTGTTTTCAAACGTTTCGTCACCATGACTAGGTGACATCATCAGTGAGAGTCTCTGCTGAAGCTCTGGTGGTATGTCCCGCCTCTCTATTTATAGGTCTTGGTTTCTTAAAGTGGGTGATGTCATTTCCGGTTATTTTTAACAAGAGAATGTAGACAGGATCTAAATTGATGCGTTTATTGATGGACTTCTGGTTATAATACGATTCCTCTAAGAAGGTCCTTGCATGTCTTAGTATGTGTGTTTGCTTTGTCCCAGTCAAAGTGGTGCCCTTCTTTGTCTGTATTTATGGAATATAGTGATAGTGGATCATGTCTTTTGGTGGCTAGTTGGTGTTCTGTTGTTTATTTACAATGTGTTGTGCACATATGAAAAATGCGACTTATCTGCACGCACACATTGATTAAACAGTGTATATAAAATCATTTTTCCACCATTGAAACCGTCCTGTTATTGTGTTACGAGGATAGATTAGATTAGAGTAGATTACTTAGTGTGGAAACAGGCCCTTCGGCCCAACAAGTCCACACCGCCCCGCCGAAGCGCAATCCACCCATACCCATAACATCTACCCCTTACCTACACTACGGGCAATTTAGGATGGTCAATTCACCTGACCTGCACATCTTTGGACTGTGGGAGGAAACCGGAGGACCCGGAGGAAACCCACGCAGACACGGGGAGAACGTGCAAACTCCACACAGTCAGTTGCCTGAGGCGGGGCGGTGTGGACTTGTTGGGCCGAAGGGCCTGTTTCCACACTAAGTAATCTAATCTAATCTAATCTATCCTCGTAACACAACAACAGGACAGTTTCAATGGTGGAAAAATCATTTTATATACACTGTTTAATCAATGTGTGTGTGCAGATAAGTCACATTTTTCATATGTGCACAACACATTGTAAAGAAACAACAGAGACACAGTTAACGAAAAATGATGCATATGATGTATAAAATTGATAAAACATGAAAACATGATTTGATCCTCTCAACGAACCCTCCTTTTCTGGGATTCCCAACTGTAATCTCTCATTCTTACCAGGATGTGTGCTCCAAATTCTTGATTCTGGTGTCCCAACTTATTTCAGATAATCCCTTTTCTACCGGGACTTCAATATGTTGGCCTGGTGGGTTCTTTCCAAAGCTAGTGTCAGTCATATTATTGGAGATAAATATTCTGGCATCAGACTCAGCATTTGAACATATTACTCTGTTGTACATGCACTGTACCAAGGACCACAGCACACAGGCATTGCTAAAACATTGGGGGATGTTCATCTACTTCTTTCGATAATGTAGCTTTCTCATTTTCCAGATCTCCAGATCTCTATCCTCTCTCTCGTTCTCCCTTTGTATCTAGTTAAGAAATCCACCAATTATTCTTCGTGTCCCGTCTCCCAAAACTCCTCCTTTCGGTTTATATCTAATGCTCTTTCAAGATGTAATGTGGTTATAATTAAGCAATGTAACTACCAAGACATGCGGGCGTTGCTAGCCAGAGTTAATTGGAAGGGGAGCTGAGCAGGAAAGACCATGGAGCAGCAATGGGAGGAGGTTATGGGGATAAATTCGGAAGATAATACCAGAAATGCAACCCAAAGAACTTGAAACATACTCAAGGGAGATCAAGGCAGCCATGAGTGATAAGGCATCAAACCAAAAGAGAAAATATACAATGTGGTGAAGATGATTGGGACTCCAGAGAATTCATTGGCTCTGAAACTACATAAGGCTGGCATTACTGACACTACAGAGCTCTTAATCATGGTCAGGTAAAGAAACAGGGGAAACACATTCACTTTTAACACAGCAGATTGGTATTTCTCAATGAAAAATATTTAGGTGAATTAAATATTTGAATTAAGATCAGTTAAATGCTTTTGCGGAATGTGTCAGATTGGAAGCAAGACCCGGGGAGAGAGACCCTCAGCAGGATAAGAGTTTGAAAATGGAAGTATTTCCACATCAGAAACCAGGTTAGGTCACTGAGTGCAGGGCTGATGGGTGAATGGGTCTTAGTGAGAATTGGGGAACAGACAGCAAAATTGCATTGCAGATATTGCAGCTCGAAACTGTGTATTCACGTTGTGCTGTAGATCACAGAAGCAGGAGAAGCAGATCTGCATTCAAACACAACCTGTAACTTTTTGCCAGGGTAACACCTCAGTCTGTCATTGGCATCAACACCATCTATGGCTCAGTGACGAGTGTGGGTGAAGATGTCAGGGTCAGAATCACATGAACTTTACCTGATGCTAACTCATTAAAGCTACCAGACTTGACCAACAGATCTGTTCGAAGCAAACTACTCCACGGTCTGAAAGGATGAAACCGGACAGAAAACCCAACCTCAGCATCAATGTCGGAAAAGGGAATGGGAACACAGTCCTGTCGACTCTGCAGAAACCTCCTTCCTAACATCTGAGAGCTTGTGACAGCATTTACAGAGCTTTCCCACAGACTGCACAGAAACATTGGGAATGGAAAACACATTGAGCCTCCCCATTCTAGTTCATGGAAAAACTCTCCTCAATGCACTTACCCTACATGATATACATATCCGTTAATGTGAATAACCTTGGGAAGCTATAAAATAGGCGGTGCAGTGGTACCTTTGGTCCATCGAGTTTGCTAACCAATTCAATATAATGATGGTTGGCCCTTCATTTCCACACCGTACTCCTGCTCTCCCACTATCCCTTTACTGTCTCTAAATCCTTATTTATAATCAGTGTCTTGGTTTCCAGGTGCGAGAGAATTCCCCAGGTTCCCGAGTCATTGAGAGCAGACATTTATTATCATCTCAATGCAGAGTGACTGCCTGTATCTAATACTGTGGCCCCTTGTTTTACAAGTCCCAGCCAGGCGAATTATCATCCCTGCTTCCAATCTGTCTCACCCTGTCAGAGTTTTATATATCACACTGAGATCTCCACTCATTTTCCTAAACCCCATGGAATACTTGCCCAGTCTCCCATACTCTGCTCCCATAACAAGCCCGTCATCCCAGAGACCAGTCTGGTCATCCTTCACTGCTCTCCCTCAATGTCAGGTTTGTCCTTTATTAGGTAAGGAGACCAAAACTCCCCACAATAGTGCACAATGTTCAAGATGATATCTCACCAAAGCCCTGTACAGCTGCAGTAAGACACCTTTTCTCCTGGACTCACATCCCCCTGAAATGAAGATCCACACACCATTTATCTTCCTCACTGCTTTCTGTTTCTGCAATATTACTTTCAGCGACTGATGTACAAGGAGATGCAGATCCTTTTCAGTGTTGCAGCTCCCCACTTGGTGGGTCCGTGTACACTGGACAGCGTGCCAATCTCCATGCCCAGTATTGACTTCTGGTTACAGAACTCACTGCGCTGCAGGGGCCTCAGAGGTTTATGCAGGAGGAAACAACAAACAGGAGCATACGTCCCTTTGTAGATCAACATGTTTCAACCAATCCCTTTCAAATGGTAGGCTGCCAATTTATCGTTTCCACCAAAGAGCACACCGTCACCTCTCTCCACATTTTTCTCCATCTGTCACGTATTTACCCATTCACTCCACTTGTCTTCTCTGTGATTTTTTATAACCTCCTCACCCACTCACAATCCCACATCCGTTAGAGCTGTCAGCAGGCTGGGATATATTGTATCTGATTCCAGTAACCAAATGTTTAAAGGGCATTGTGAACAGCTGGGCCCCAAGCACCGATCCCTGCGACACCTCAGCAACCGTCCTCTGTTAATTTCTATTAATTTATTTCGTGAATCTCGGAGTCACTAGCTGGGCCAGCATTTATTGCCCGTCCCTAGTTGCCCTCGAGAAGGTGGTGGTGAGCTGCCTTGTTGAACGCTGCAGTCCACCTGCTTGGTTGACCTCAAATGCCATTAGGGAGGGAATCCCAGGATTCTGACCCAGTGACTGTGAAGGAGCGGTGATAAAATTCCAAGTCAGGATGGTGACTGGCTTGGAGGGAACCTGAAGATGATGGTATTCCCATACATCTGTAGCCCTTGTCCTTCTAGATAGACATGGGAGTTGTGAAGATGGCCTCTGAGGATCTTTGGTAGATCATTTTATTGCAGCATGTAGATAGTAAAACACTGCTGCTGCTGCTGAGCGTTGATGGTGGAGCATTGTGGATGAAGGGACAGTCAAACTGGCTGCTTTGTCCTGGATGGTATAAAGCTTCTTAAGTGTTATTGGGGCTGCACTCATCAAGACAAATTGGGAGTCTCCTATTACACTTCTGACTTATGCATTGTAGATGATGGACAGACTTTTGGAAGTGAGTTACTCGCCGCAGTATTCCTAGCTTCGGACCTGCTCTTATAGTTACTGTGTTCATGTGGCGAGACCAGTGAGTTTCTGAGCAATGATTAACCACCAGGAATTTGACACTGGGGGATTCAGTGATAGTAACACCATTGAATGCCAAGTGGCAGGTTAGATTGTACTTTACTGGTGATGGTCATGGCCTGGCATTCGTGTGGCCTGAATATTACTTGCCACTTGTCAGCCTGGATACTGTCAAGATCTTGTCTCATTTGAACATGGACTGCTTCAGTATCTGAGGAGCCACAAATGTTGCAGAACATTGTACAATCATTGGCGAACATCCCCACTGCTGACCTTAAAATGGAGGGAAGGTCATTGATGAAGTAGCCCTGAAGAAGTTTTCGGTCAATGCCCGAGGGACTCCTACAGACTTGGAGCTGACTTGACTGACCTTTATCAACCATGACCACCTTCCTATGTGTCAGGTATGATTCTAACCAGCGGGGAGTTTGCCCCGATGCCCATTGATTCCTGTGTTGCTAAGGCCCCTTGATACCACACATAGTCGAATGCAGCCTTGATTTAAAGGGCTATCGCTCTCACCCCACCTCTGGAATTCAGCTCTTTTGTCCATGTTTGAATAACGATAATGAGGTCAGGAGCTGAGTGGCCCTGGTGGAGCCCAAACTGGGCGTCATTGACCAGGGCATTGCTGAGCTAGTGCTCCTTAAAAACACTGCGACCTTCCACCACTTTACTGATGATCGAGAGGAGACTGATGGGGTTGCAATTGGCCGGATTGGATTTGTTCTGCGTTTTACATACAGGAACAATGATTACTTGGGGTAATTTTCCACGTAATCAGGAAAAGCCATTGTTGTAACTGTATTGAAATAGTTTGGCGAGGGGAGTGGCAAGTTATGGAGCACAAGTTGTCAGTACTATTGCCAGAATGTTGTCGGATTATGGACCCTATGGAGTATCCAGTATCTGCAATCGTTTCTGGATATCGAGTGGACTGAATCGAATTGGTTGATGAATGGTAACTGAATTGCTGAGGACCACTGGAGGGGGCTGAAATGGATCATCCACTCAGCACTTCTGACTGAAGATTGTTGCGAATGCATCAGCCTTATCTTCTACACTGAAGTGCTGAGCTCTTCCATCATGGAGGAAGGGGTTATTTGTGGAATCTCTTCCTCCAGTGAATTGTTTCATTGTCCCCAACGTTTCTCGGCTAGATGTGGAACAACTGCAGAGCTTAGATCTGTTCCTTTGCTTGTGGGATCACTTAGCTGTGTCTATTACTTACTGCTTATGCTGTTTGGCGCATAAGTAGTCCTGATTGGTGGCTTCACCAGGCTGACACCTCATTGTCAGGTATGGCTGGTGCAGTTCCTGCCATCCTGCACACTCCACTGAACCAATATTGATTCTCTAGATTGATGGCAATTGTGAGGGGGATATGCGGGAGGCCATGAGGTTATGCAGGAGTACAACTTGGCTGCTATTGATGACTCACGACACCTTATGGACATCCAGATTTGAGCTGCTAGATCTGTTCGAAGTCTGCCCTGTTTAGCAACGTGATAGTACCACCCAAAATGGTGGAGGTTATTCTCATTGTGAAGGTGTGATTTTGTCTCCACAATGACTATGTGGTGGTCTCTCTTACCGATAATATCATGGACAGATACTTCTGTAACTGGCAGATTAGTAAGGCTGTGTTCAAGTTTGTATTTTCCTCATGTTGGTTCTTTCCCCACCTGCTGCAGAACCAGTCGAGCAGTTCTATCCTTTGGGGCCTGGCCAGCTCCCTGTAATGCTGTCGCTGAGATACTCTTGTTGGTGAACATTGAAATCCCCCACCCAGAGTAGATCTTGCGTCCGTGCTACCCTCAGTGCTTCCTCCAAGTGTTGGTCAGCATGGAGGAGTACTGATTCATCAGTTCAGAGAGGCTGGTACATGGTAATCAGCAGGAGTTTTCCTTTCCCATGTGCAAAGTAATGCCATGAGACTTCATGGGATACGGAGTCACTGTTGAGGACTCCAAGAGCAATTCCCTTCTAACTGTATCCCACTGTGCCGCCACTTCTGCTGTGTCCGTCCTGCTGATAAGACAGGAGATATTCGGGGTAGGTAATGGGGTGTCTGCGATATGGTCATACTCACAGAATCATACCTTACAGACAATGTCAGGCTGTTGCTTGACGAGTCTGTTTATTTCTATTCACCGTTTCCTTCCAGCTGTCCCATTCTAGAAACATAGCCATATATTAGCCCCCAATCCACTCAGATTTGATTTTGCAAATTGGGCTTGGAGCTTTACCAAAATCTTTCTAAAAGTCCACATGTTTTACATCCATTGTTTCTCTTTCATTTGTCTCCCATTCTGTTTCTCAAACATAATTCCCATTTCATAAATCTATGTCAGTGTTGCCTATGACCAATACTTTCAGCCACAATAATTTCTCCTAAACCATTTCCTTACTATGTTCTATGTTCAATGTACTCTATCATTTTCCTCCACCAGACTTGGTTTTCCTTGTATTGTTTGAAAGGTCTGTGAAGACAGAACTGAAGTAGTGGCTTCATAGTTCTGCCATTTCCCTGTTTCCCATTCTCTATGCTCTGGTTTCAAACTCTAAGGAAACTGCACTTGTTTTCTCATATTTCTCACATTGACATAATTTAACCAGCTATTACAGTTCACTCTTTTAACCCTTGTGAATATACTCTTCAGAAAGCCATCAATTCCTGCCTTAGACTGCTCAATAATTGACCTTACACACCATACACTCACAGGAGCACAGACTCTGTGCCAACAGAAATACAGCACAATCTATATTAGTCCCACTTTCCTACACCAGGCCCATAGCCTGGAATGTTATGACACTTCCAGGTGCTCGTCCAAATACTTTTTAATGATTGTGAGGTTACCCGTGATAATCCCCCTTCTCAGGAAGTAATCCCAGAACCCCACATCCTCAAGGTGAAAAAAATATTTAAATCCTCTCTGAACCTCAAACTTTTCACTTTAAAAGTGTGCTCATTTGTTCTTGACCCTCTGACTAAAAGGAACAGCTGCTGTCTTTCCACCCTGTCCATGTCCCTCATAATCTTATCCTTCTGAAGCCCTGACCCCTCAGCTTTCTCTGCTCCAAAGAAAACAACCCGAGCTTATCCAGCCTATCTCCATAGCTGATATGCTCCATCCCAGGGAACATCCTGGTGAATCACCTCTGCACCCTCTCCAGTACAATCACATCTTTCCTGGAATGTGGCTCCCAGAGCTATATACAGTACTCCAAAGCCCTGTATTGCTCTTATAACCTACATCCTGATTAGGAAATGCTACACCCAAGGTCCATTTCTTACCTAGCCCATTAACCTGCCCAGTCACATTCAGGGATGTGTGGAGAAGCACACCCTGAGTTTCCCAGTGTGCTGCCATTCATTGAGTCCTCCCCTGCCTGGTTCCTTCTCGCAAAGTGCATCACCTCATATTTATCAGGGTTACATTCCATCTGCCATTGATTTGCCCATCTGACCATTCCATCTGCATCTTCCTGTAACTTAAGGCCTTCCTCCTCACTGCGAACCATCCGGTCAATCTTTATGTCAAACATACAGTTACTTATCACACCTCCCCCACTCTCCACCTAGCCCCCTCCACATTCACATCTTTTTTTATGAATAACACAAACAATAAGGGACACACCACTGATCCCTGTGGTACACCAGGGGACACTGGTCTCCAGTCACACAAACAGCCTTCTCCCACCACCCTCTGCCTGCTGCCATTAAGACATTTCTCCTTGTAACCTGTCAAGGTATCCTTCATATTGTGAGATTTTACATTATTTCTCAGTATCCCGGCTGGAAATTTGTCAGAGACCTTCCTACAAAACTAAACAATCGACCTCCTCAAACTAATTCAATCAAATCCATTAGATGCGACTTCCTTCTGATAAAGTCACGATGATTATCTCTGATCAAACCTTGTGACTCTGATTGGAGTTCGATTTTCTCCTTCCCTATTTTATCCAGTAGTTTCCTTAACAGTGATCTAATACTCACTCGTCTATAGTTCCCTGGTCTATCTCTCCCACCCTTACTGTGAAGTGGAATCGTATTAGCAGTCCTCCAGTTCTCTGGCACCTCCCCTATGATCAGATTCCAATTAAAGTATTCAATCAGGGTCATTCCTCCCTTGACCCCAACAGCCGCCTGTGATACAACTCTTTCAGACATGGATATTGGTCCAAATTTGTACAGAACAAAGCCTCAAATCCCTGCTCGTATTTTACATCAATCTGTTCAAGAGTTGTCCAGTCCATCTTCTTGAATTCTGTACCTGCATCCTCCTTCTCCCAAGTAAAATAGATGTGAAGGTCTCCTGTTACAATCCATCATTGTTCTGCAGCTTGACACGCAGATTGCCCCTTTGGTTTCTAATGGACACTGACTGTTTGCTGATTATTCTGTTCTACTTGTCCGTGTAGAATATCATGGGATTCCCCCAGATCTCACCTACTTGTGCTTCCTCAGGTCCCTCTGTTATTCAGTCCTTTCGATGTTTCTAAGATTCATTACAATCACCTCTCATGTTTCGAAACTTGAGATTACAGGCTGAGTTACCCCGTCAGACAATCTTGCCAACGTAGGGGTTAATGTGGAGAATACCTTTTATAAGTTCCTCTGTAGTCAGTATATTCTTTCTTAGATTGGGAATCCGAGCGATACACAATAGTCTAAGTTTAGTCTCATTAACACTCGATGCAACTGGTGCACGACATCCTCTATCTTCCAATTACATTCACATGAATGTAAACCTAATTTTTCTTTCCCATTTGCATATGTTCTTCCTAATACCTCTCAGTTTAACTTTTCTTATGAGCTCAGTGTGTGAGTTCTTTTAAAAAGCTCATGAATATCCAACTATGCATTATCCATTTGTTGTTCATTGCCTATGTCCACAAGAATCATCTTCAAATCATTCCAAAAAAATGTTTGCCACTGCTGGTTTTCCATTCATCGGTGCATTCTCACACTCCCCAGTTATGTTTTTACCTTCTAAATATCTCGTAGCATGTTCTTTGTAATCGAGTCCAAGAGATACCTGACTGCGGATGACAGGTTAACTTGTCTGTAGTTTACCATTCTCCAAATTCATCCTTTCTTAAACTGTTGGATAATATTTATAACCTTTACCTTATCCAGATTGGATAAATGCCTTTCGGGAATGTGTCGGAAAATAAAGTGAAAATCCGCGATGCAATCAACATGTCTGTTGCTGCTTCCTCTGAAATTCTTGTATGAAGTACATCTAGTCTGTCAGATTTATAAATACTCAATCCAGCTTTCTTTTCAAAGATGACCCCAACACTGATAAGAATGATCTTAGACTTTACTTACACAAGTCCCATGGTCACTTGGTATTTCTGGGAGAATTTCTGGACATTTTTCCATGGAGATAGACACAAAGGAACTGTTTCTTTTCCCTGCGATTTCTCTGTAATCTGCAATAAATTATCCTGTCTGCACACCAACTGTTCCACATTTGACCTTGTTTTTATTTTTTTCATACATTGATAGACGCTTTTTAGCAGTCTTTATGTTTTTCTTCCGTTTGCATGCTTTTTCTCTTTCTGATTTTAGTCATCCTTTGCTGGGTCCTACATTTCTCTGAATCCACTGGCTTACTGCAACACTTGGCATTTTTCTAAGCTGCTTCCTTTCATCGAATAGGTCGATGAAGGTGGGATTGAAAGTGATAGTCCGAGAGGAGAGTGCACCAGATTGATAGGAAGGAAGGTGGACACATAGGAACATTCAAAAGGGCGGTGCTGACTTGGAAGGTTGGAGTAGGATAAGGTGGGATTAGGGGAAATGGGGAAATCAACTATGATCCCCTGTGGTTGGAGGGTCCCAAGGCAGAAGAGGAGGCTTTCTTACTCCAGGCTTCTGGTGGCTCCGGTTAGGCGATGGAGCAGGCCCAGGACTCTCATGTCCTTGGCAGAGTGGGAAGGGGAGTTAAAGTGCTCAGCCTCTAGGCGATGGAGTTGTTCAATGTGGTTGTCCTAGAGATGTTCCCTTAAATGATCTACAAGTTGACCTCCTGCCTCGCCAATGAAGAGAAGACAACATTATCTTTTATGGATGCAGTAGATGAGGCGTTCTGTCTCCCTTCATTACCTTTCACTTTCAACCCCACCTTCATCTACCTATCGTAATCCCAGCTACCTCCCTCCTGCCGCACCCTCTTGTCATTTATCTCTCAGCCCCCTAGGCCCATAAGCTTCATTCCTGATGAAAGGCTTATGCCTGAAACATCGATTTATCTGCTCTTAGTATGCTGCCTGACTGTGCTTTTCCAGCACCACACTCTTCGACTCTGATCTTCAGCATCTGTCATCTCCACTTTCTCCTCACACCTTCATGGTCTGCATGACTCAGATTTCAAATGGTTACTTCAAATACAACAAAAACTGTCGTGTACTCAAACAGCATAAAAGAAAACCAATACATTGTGGTCACTGTTCCCAAAATGTCCTTTCCAGCAAAATTTTCAATTAGCTCTTCTGATCACTCAACACCAATTCCTAAATAACCTGATCTCGAGCTCAGTGCTCAACATAATGTTCATGTAAACCATCTCACACGCGGTCATGAAATCCATTTTCCCAGCATTAGCATTCAGTTGGGTTAACACAGTTTAGATATAATGTAAGCAGTATATTATTACTGCAGTACCCACAAATGTGTATATCTCATTTCCATTTTTATCATATGTCCAGCATTTGTATTGCAGCTTTCACTTTGAGATATAACTCCCATCAATGTTTGCTCCATCTTACTACATTCTGTGGAATCTGAGCGATGTGGGCTCTGGAGAGATTAATAGAGATCATCTCGCCACATCATTTATGATCTTCTCTAACTTTAATTTCTCCAGATCTCCCGTGATGCTGATGGAGTAGAGAAGGACAATGATCTTTCAACAATGCTCTGTATTCCCCCAGACAGCTGGGACTGCTCTAACCTGGGTGGGAACTTTACAACAGGCTGGTAAAATGTTGCTGCTGCTGTACAGGGTCTTAGTGAGATCACATCTGGAGTAGTGTGTACAGATTTAATCTCTTCAATGAAGAAATGATGTTGTTACATTGGAAGCAGCTCAGAGATGGTTCCCTCAACTGATTCCTGCAATGAAGGTGCTAGCTTATAACGAAAGGATGATCAGGTTGATCCAGTAGCCATTGGAGTTTGCAAAAAATAAGGTGACCTTATTTCAACATAGGTGACAGATGTTGTCAACGAGTGAAGCGAATTACACAGATAGTGGAGGAACCATTCCGTTCTCCAGTGTGTTATGCAGGAACAACAGAAGGATATTCAAGCCTTCGACCCTGTTACACCAAAACAGGATGAGGCTATTCAGCCCCTGGAGCCTGATATACATTTACAGAAGGAGACCAATCAGCCATTCAACCCTGTAACAGTTGGCCATGCTGCACCAGTATCCTGTTAAACAGCAATAGGATCAGTCCATTCCGCCTCCTCAAGTCTGTAACATAGGAACTGGAAGAGGTCACACAATGACTGGAGATTGTTACACTGGGATAACAGGAGGCCATTCAGACCCACCGAGCCTATTGCAAAGGAATTGGATAAGGATAAAAACTATCTGAGACTTCTTTAATGAGAAAGGAAGAAGTAATTTCGACACGTGTCTGTTGTATGGGAACAAGAGAAGACCAATCAACCCCTCGGAACCATCTCCCGGATACATGAGGAGACCGTTCAATATTTCGATGGAGAAGTATGAGAAGACCCATCAGCCCATCAAAATGTTAGAGAGCAACAGTAAGATTCCATAATCTCCCAATCCTCTAAAGGATCAAAATGGAGGAGGTCATTCTGGCCTTGGAGACGACAACATGGGAACACCAGAAAGACGTCAGCCCATCGAGTTTGTACACCAGCAGGATGGTGAGTCCTTTCAGCCACACATGACCCTTACACAGCAATTGGAGCAGATCTCTTAAAGCCTTGTGCCCATTAAATAGGAATTCAAAGAAAACGTGCAGGTTTTTGAAAGGGATGAACTTATAATAATGGTATACATTAGGGACTAAAGTGTAACAATAAACCATTGTAATTTAAGGCTAATTGTTAGAGTCCATTGTTCAGGACATTTGCAAAATTAAACCACAATCCGTCAGAGTCAACATGGTTTTACAAAGGACAATCAAGTTTGAATTGTTTGCTTGAGTTATTTGTAGATGTCACAAAAAAGGTGGATCGTGGGAGATGGAACATCTCTGGTCTTCCTGAAGGCATTGGATGTGTCGCTTCTCCAAAGACTAAGTGGTAAGATCAGACAACATGGGTTTAGGAGTAATTTAGTCGCTTGGATGGAGGATTGGTTAACCAACAAAATGCAGTCAGATGGAATAAATGTGTCATTTTATTTTGGCAAATGCAATTTGTGGGGTACCATTGATTTCAGTACCCATGCCTCAACCATTTGCGATCGATGGTATTACTGTACTCGGTTGATGGGTTGAAAATACAATGCCACATTTTCAGATGACTCTCACATTGGTGGGAAATTACTTTGGAATGACGATGCAAGAGATTTTAAAACTATATGGATAGGTTGCGTGAATGGGCCAAAATTTAGCAAGGAAAATTAATGGGAATAAATATGGGGCTATTCATGTTTGCCAGGATAATAGAAAGACAAATTATTATCTAAATGGAGAGAAAGTTCAAAGTGCTTAAGTGCAGAGGGATCTGGGTGTCTGCTTACATATCACAGAAAACCTGCCTACAGTTACTGCAAGTAATGAGGAATGTAAGCATAATTTCAGTGTTTATTTATAAAAGGATAGAGTAGAAAGGTAGGGAGTGTTGGTGTAGCTACGCAAGGCATTAGTGAGGCTGCAACTGAAGCATAGTTTGGGGGTCCGGCAGAATGAGGTGTTTCCATTGGAGGCAATTCAGAAGAGCTTCATTAGATTGATTCCATATTCGAAGTGTTTGTCTTATGAAGAGTAATTGAGCAGTTTAAACATATACTCTCGAGTTTATAAGAATGAAAGGAGATCTCATTGAGGTCTGTAACATTCTAAAAGTAATTGAATGTGTAGATATGGAGTGGATTTTTTTTTTCATGTGGCGCAATCTACAACAAGAGACTAGAGTTTTAGAATGGAGAGATGGCAGGAAAGTAGAACAGAGGCCGTGTTGACATCAGTGTCATCGAGGGGTTGGATTCCTCACAGATACTCCTTGTTCTTTTTCAACCCTTCGACAGTGTTTCACTGGAATGGGGGAGGACTGGGTATCATACAGGAGCAGGCACTCAGGATAAATCCGTCTCAATCAGTTAGACAGAACGTAACCAGTAGGGTCACTATTTACAATCGATATCAATGATCAGGAGGATGGAACAGATATACAGATGCTGAGTTTGGTGATGTCGCTGTGGTAAGCAAGAGAATAAATTATCAAGAGAGGGTGGAGAGTCTGCAAATAGATTCAGAGAGATAAAGGCAATAGATAATAGTTTGGCAGGTGGAATTTAACATGATATAACCTGTCATTTCATTTACAGGAATAATGGAAGGCAGTATGTTACTGAAATGGAGAGGGATTACAGGGATTAATGATACTGTGTACTGGGGGGGTCACTCAGACCCGTTCAGACATGGTAGGATTTGCTCCATCCCTGATCGTCTATTCCCAGACACCCCAAGTGACCCCATTGCTCTCCGTATACATGGAATACTTTGATGTGGTTGATTGGTGGTGGGGATGGTGTTTTGAAACGTGCATCAAGGGGACGGCCTTTATCCAAAATATATTCATTCCTTTCTACGTGGAGACCCGATGACGATGGGACTGGCTGACTGCTTCTGAATGAAGAGGCCGTGACTGCTGCCAGGACAGTGGGTATTCACCGACATGATGTACTGTGATGGGCACGCTGTGACATTAATGGAGTGAGAGAGAGCTCCTTCAGTTCCTCTACATCTCTGCATTGACATGGCTACTCCGCAGATGCCATGCACACCATCGGGAATCCCACTATCCAGTATAGATACAACCGGCAGCTCCCTGCTGAGGGAGAAACAATCTATTTACCTCATACACCATATATATTCTCTATCACCGAATGGTAACATTGATGTTGAGATACTGGGAGATGATGGATATGTCACCTAGTCCTGCCTGGAAAGTTCTGGATCATAGAAGCTGAATGAAACAGTGACCCTCACAGCCCCTGGCAACACCATCCTCCCCCTGGTGTGAGGCTGCAGGTCGTGTTGAAGGAGGTGACACCGCTCTGTGACCAGCTCCTTGTTCAGTCAGGGTCCCCTCATACTTTGATCCTGGGTTAAGTGGAGTTTGGGAAATTGTTCCTGGAAAATCCGGGGTAGATACAGCAGATCCCTTTCCCCACACACACTCACTGTGTGATTTCAGAGCTTCCCCTCTCTGCAGCCTCTGCTCCATTTGTTGTTCATGTTACAGACCCAGATGCTGTAGCTGCAGTCCCCGTGCTCCATCCAGAGTTGGGTCACCAAATCCTCAGATCTCCCTGAATGTCTGAGGCAACTGACAGCACAACCTCCAGCAAAACATCCCCTGCCCCTCCACTAAATTTTCAATTGCAGAAGCCAGTCAGAAGCCCCTCGCTACAAGTGTTTTCGACCAGACCAGATTCCCTCAAAATATTTCCAGAAGGCCGTTTAGACCCAAACCTTTCCTTATTTTAAATATAGATGTGAAGTGTGCGTTCCAGTTATGTTGTGACTAGTCAAACCACTCAACATTGAGCAAAATATAATCTATTCAAATGCTTTAGTTAAAATACAATCAAAGAAAAGAACGTTTTGGGATAGCTTATATGTTGGAACACTTACACAAACAATAGATACCGTACCTGTTTGGTTTACACCGCTTGGCACAAAGATATATTCAAATTCAGATCCTTACAGCAGTTTTCCAATCCAGGAGGAAACAACATCAACAGAGATCTCAGAGAGAAAAGCAGCTGGGGATCACGTATTGAAACTTCCAACCCTTCTGGGATCCCCAGCAGCTTCTGAATGCTGCAGCTAAAAGTAAAATGAGGAAATCTGGTCTGGGAGAGCTGGCTACTGCCCTTCCATTGTTACCACCGTTTTAATAAAACCTAAAATCTCAGTTATTTATTTAAACTGTTTTCAGACAGCAGTTCTGCACCTCTGCCTTTAACACCTCTCTTCAAAAGAAAAACCCAAGAGAAAATAACCTTTTTACAGTGATAGTATCCTCACAACTCCATCTTTAATAAAATAATCTATCAATACACAAAGGTGGATTCATTTTAGACCTCCTAATCTTCCTCTATTAGTAGACTGAAATGCATATATATTACATTGACTCTGAGCATACAAATATTCACATCTATTTCGATTTCAATCATTTTACTCCTGCCACAGAATGCCTTTGTCTTTCTTCATCCAAGTCTCCACACTTAGGTTTTATCACCCTGTCGCCTGTATAGTTTCAAACTGGATGGCAGCAATAATAAGCTCAATCGAAACAGACTGGTATTTTTCTCCCTAAACTTAACCAAAAACTTTAAGGGGTTATGATCAGTGATAAAGATTTGTCTCAGGTGTGTTATTGGCAATGTAAATCTGAAATGTTGCAATGCCAACACCAAGGCCTCCTTCCCCATTGTGGAATAAATCTGTTGATGTTTCCACTGGACACTCCAATCACACGTTACATAATGTAGCGCTTCTAATCTCTCCACTACTCCCTCTGAATGACATAGCTCCTCATGTCTCAGCATAAAAGAATTACATGCTTCTGTACCTCTTAATGCTCTAACCTCTTTACCTGCTACTCCTGGCCTATGCCTGTAAACCTTAACAAGACCTCGCACATTCTTCTCCATCTCTCACAGAAACCAAACTTTGATTTCTGAACTCAATCATCATCATCAGCCATTTCAGCTTCTAATCTTGCCGTTTTAACTCTGCTCTTCCACACGAGTTTTCACGACTGCAGGAAGTGAATTATTGAACTTCTCCAAAATAAGAATCTCTCTAAAAGTGTCATAGGTTTGCTCTGTTTTTAATACCCTTACCACCTTTCAAAATTACTTTGTTTGATCCTTTCAAACTCAATGTGCGTTTAACCAGGGACCCTCTTTTAGATTCCTGTAACGCTGTCTGTCAGTGTCTGGCCCAAGCTCATATACACTTCAGATGGCTTTCTACACACGTCATACTCCCCAGATACCTCCTCCGATAGGGATGCATATACCTGTCAGCTTTGGATCAAATAAACTCACATGGTCACTGGTGTCTGCATTTGTTTAGCCACTTTCTCAAATGAAATTCAAAAGGCTTTCCCAGCCTTCTCATCAAATTTAGAGAATGCCTGGATGCATTTAAACAGAACCTCGTTAGGCCATTGGTGACAATAGGGTTGCTCAACCGCACTATCCTCCTCATCCCACCGACATTCTACCTTCATCTCCGCCTTCTATATCAACTTTCCTCTCTAATTGCTAACGTTTTAAGTTGAAACTCTCTGCTTTTCTTCTATCCTTTTCTCTCTTTTCTCTTCGTTTCCCTTTCTTTTATTTCTACTTTTCATCATAATTCAAACTCTTTCAATTCCTTCTCAGGTTCAAAGACCATCATTTGAAATTGAATTCCAGCCATTTCCAAAGAGTCTGATGGCGGTTCTACTAAACGTAATTGCCGATCTATAGCTGTAATTATCTCTCATTTTCTCACAGACAATCGCAACCCTAACTCCAGGTTGTCTGTCAATTCCGAAAGCTTTACCATCATTACCTTTTGTAAAACCGCCAACTTCACTTTTCCACACCCAGAGAACTCTTAAGGACTGAATCTTTTCACACAAAATACTGTTTAAACCAACCAAATTCAACATCCAGAAAAAAGACACTATCAACTACCATACACGACCTTTGAACCCAATAGCCTCCTGCTGCATACTCTCCAGTGTCTGCATGAGCTTACTCTGGATGATTTGGTTTCCTCCCACAATCCAAAGATGTACATGTCAGGTGTATTTGCCATGATAAATTGTTCATAGTTTTCAGGGATGTGTGGGTTAGTTGCCTTTGTCCGGGTAAATGTGTAATAATAGGGGAGAGGAATGGGTCTGGGTAGGTTACTCCTCGGAGGGTCGGTGTGGACTTGTTGGGGAGAATGGCCTGCTTGCACACTGTAGGGATTGTAATTCTAAACCCAATTTGGTATTATCGATATAGAACAAGACAAGAGTCCACAGTTTGCTATAGACGAACCGGACTGCCTCAAACTATTTTAAGAAGGTAGGTTGGATGCCAACCTTTCCTTATTTTGAAGGTAGACGTGAGTTGGGTGTTCCAGATGTCAAACTATTCAAACCACCTACCATTAAGCAAAACACAATATATTTAAACACTCTAATGAAAATCCAATTAGAAATGAAGATGAATTTAGAAAAGTTTTTTTATTGGCAATCTTAACCGAATAATGGATACAGTACCTTCTACTAATGAACTGTTCCAATATATCAACATCCCATAAACACACACCTTCGCAAAAAGGACCATTCAGACATGCATTCTTGCATACAGTTCTCCAATCCAGGAGGAAACACCATCAAGTGAGGTTCCAGAGAGAATACCAGCTGTGGATAATTTACTGAAACTTACAACCCTTCTGGCACCCCAAGCACTTGGTGATTGTTATAGCTACAATATAAAAAAAAACCTAGAAATCCTGGTCTGTGCCAGCTGGCCATTGTTTCTGCTATTTATTTTAAAAACCCTAAAAGCCCCATAAGTTATTTACTTGAGCCGTTTTCAGTCGGAAGTTTTGCCTTTAAGGTCTCTTACTAAAAAAAAGGGAGAAAATAACCTCTTATTTAACAAGTGACAGCATTGTCAGGCAATTTATATGCGTGGTCCTTTACTCAGTGGGCTTCCTTTTGTTACTAATCGCATGGTCACCTGAGAGCGACAGCCACAGGTACAGACCAAGTTACAAGGATGTTTCTCATAACTTCTGAAACACGCTTGTCCATGGACCATCACATGGGACATACCAGGAAGTGAACAACAGCTTGACACACCCCATTTCATTATTTCTGAGCTACACAATGCCAGCACTCGATACACTAGGGAGGCCAAAACCCAAGACCAGGGAAAGAAAGAAAGGGATAAGAGATTCACATTAAAGACAGAAACAGACAGTTAATTAACTGAAAAGATGTTGTGGAAATATGTGGAAAACGTCAGGGCAGTGGGACGAACTGGCGAAGTGAGATCTTCGAGAGTAAAATTACAAGAATGAGAACAATGAATAAAGGCATTGTCAGATCAGCTGAAATGGTTTGTTACATCAAGTTCTCAATCTGCTTCAGAGAACACCACAAACAACATAAACTGGGACAAGGTGACAGCCCAGCATGGAGAGCTGTGCAGAGCATGCTAGTGTGTTCCTCAGTAAACTGCACGATCTGCACAGCATAGAGAGTATTGCAAACTTGACTATCATATGCTAACTATACTCGCAACAGATTTACTGCTTACAGTGGGAAGGTTTGCTCTCTCTGCGTGTGTGTGTGTTCATCAGAGACTGAGAGAGAGTGTGTGTGTGTGTGTGTGTGTGTGTGCACGCGATTGGCGTGGTTGAGTGCAAAACTCATTGTTTGAGAAGGAACGCACATGGAGGAAATTATTTTAAATACGAACAACAGGCAAGCTTTTTGTTAATCAGTAGAGAGAACGAGAGAGGTTTCATGGACAAATGAGCTAAAGTGTTTGAGAATGTTAAAATAAAGGCATTGCCAGACACAACAGCAATATCCATCGGCGTGCACATGAATGACAGATGGATGGGAGTTTGGTGTGAGGTTGAATCAGATTTGCTTCAGCAAGTTTGAAGCCCGGAGTGTCAGCAGCAGATTATTGGCTTCATTAAGACTGTATTTCATAGCTCAAGGTTCAAACAACAGATCGAATAAACCAGTGAGATATATTCTGGAGTGGTGAGTATTTCAAGTTAGAAATGTTCAGGGTATGGTGTCAAGAATCAGCTCATAGTCAAAGGGATCTCCCACAGTTGTGACCTGACTGCTTCAGCTGCAGATATTGGCCAGGGAAGGGATGGAAACAGTGGAAGGAAGTGGAGTTTGTAACCAGAATAGTAGAAAGTGACCTCCATGCTCTTAACAGTAAAGGCAATGAGACAATGCATTGTGGTTCTCCCCTGAAACTGAATAGTTCAACATAGTAACACTGCCAGAGCAGAGAGGGAGACAGAAATTGAACACCTTCATTAATGTAGTTAGTAGTGGTCTGTCGAGTGAATATCTGGATTGAGAGATTGGATTGTAACAATAATAGTGGCAGGAAGTGTAGACTATTTGAAATAACAATAATACACTCATGACCGGTTTATAGAAAACAAAACCTGGATAGTGACACTCACCAGGAACCCCAACGATAGCCAGGAAGGGAGAATAAAAGGATTGAATAATGAGAAGAGCTAAATATATCCGCAATGATAATGACATCCAATCAAATTCAGAAAGATACCAAACATAATCGGATAAGCTCCTGTATATTGTTGGAATATTCCTGTCTAATGTTCTCAGATTCTGATCCATTGTTGGAATATTTCAGTCTAATGTTCTCAGATTCTGATCCATTGTTGGAATATTTCAGTCTAATGTTCTCTGATTCTGATCCATTGTTGGAACATTCCAGTCTCATGTTCTCAGATTCTGATCTCTCCTCCCCTTCTCTCTGGATCTGCTAATCCCTATCAGTGTTGTCAGTGATGCTCCCGCTCATGTTATGGGTTGACACATTGAACGGAGCCCATTTATCATTAAAAGATTGAAACCCTCCACTGGGATAATTCGAATCCATGGAGATTGGCATTAATCACAGTCACTGAACAAACAGGCTCCGTTAACCAATTCATCACTTTTCATTTACTGGTTTTGGACGGAATGGATAAGGTTGCTGAGGGATGGACCATAAATCTTTCAATATTTTTAATCTTTTTTCCCCTTGTATATGAGAGTATTAACAGAACACTGCAGCGGTCTATATATGTTCCACTCTGTTTATGAAAATAGGCAGTTATAAAATGACAGATCTGCTGCGTAAAAAAAAAACGTCTGGTGGGCACGTTTCTAGATACCTGAAACAATGTACGGTACTTATTGACCAGTGTGAGGCTACTCCTGGTTTTAATACCCTGTTTTCAAATCCTTTCATAACCTTGAGACAGAGCATTGCGACTGCTGCTCAGTAACAGGCCAAAGCAATTCTGTCCCTATGGGCCCCTTACAGAGGGATAGGAGAAGGCCATTCAGCCCATATTAACCTGTTGCTACTTGAAAAGGTGGAAAGTTGGAATATTGGCACATTTTGCCAACAGAACCATTCAAAACAAAGAGATTTGTCACTGCAGCTGTATCAGGTGTCACTGAGAGGGCACCTGGAGTACATTGTGTTGTTTGTGTTTCTGTAACTGAAAAGGAATGGACCTCCATCAGATACAGTTGACCGGCTGCTCGTAATCCACAGGTTGCTGTGTCTCGGATCTGTTACACAGGGACAGGAGGAGGCCATGCAGCCTCTCGAGTGTGTTTAGAAGAACTGGAGGAGGCCATTAAGCCTCTTGGGTCTATTACAGAGCGACAGCATTTCCAGTGTAATACAGAGGGACAGGAGGAGCCTATTCAGTCTCTCGAGCCCGTTATAGAGGCACAGGAAGCGTTTATTTAACTTTCAAGTTTGTTATGCATAAATATTAGTTTTAAATTAATTATGGAATCGGAAATACTTGATGTCAACATTAAAGTTCTAACTTTGAACAAGGCCAATTTTGAAAGTGTTAGGTGAGCCCTGTGAAAGGCTGATTGGAATACCCTATTCACAGGTAAAGGGATGGTTGGAAAATGCGAGGCCATCAAAATTTGGTTTCAGAGAGTCCAGAGCAAACGTGTTCCTATTAGTGAGAGGGGCAAGGCTGGTGGGTGCAGGGAGTGCTGGATGGCTAGATATATTGATGTTATGGTCAAGGTAAGGAAGGAGGCATATGTCCGGTAAACAGAGCTGAGATCAAGTGAATCCCGAGAGGTGCATAAGGGCAGCAAGTGTATCATCAATCGGGAAATCGGGCCAGAAAAATGTGGACAAGAGATTGCTTTGGAAATTGGGTTAATGAGGCATTGAAGATATTCTACAAATCCTTTAATGGCAAAAGATTAACTCGGGAGACAATCGGGCCCCTTAAGGATCAGGAAGGCTACCTATTTATGGAACCACAACAAATTTGAGGGATACGAAACAAGTATTTCTCCTCAGTATTTAATGTGGAGGAGGTTACAAGAACGAGAGAATGAAGAAATATGCAATGATACCTTGAAAAGTGTCTATATTACAAGGAGGTGTTGGACATTTTAAAACACATAAAGGTGAACTAATCCCTGGGACCTGATCAGTTTAATCCCAGATGTTTGCGGGAAGCTAGGAAATAGATTGCTTATGCATTTTCTGATATATTTGTAACATTGATTTTCACAGGTGAGGTGTCAAAAGACTGGAGGGCTGCTAACATAGCGCAATTATTTAAGAAAGTAAAGAAAAAACAGGTAACTCTAGATTGGTGAGCATGACGTCAATGGTGACTAAATTGTTGGAGGAGATTTCGAGGAAAAAGATCGATATGTATTTGGAAAGACAAGGACTGAAGAGGGCTTTGTACAATTGAAATTACGTATTGAAATCACTGACTCGGTGAAATTTTTTGAGGAAGTGATGAAGATGATTGATGAAGGCAGGAGAGTGGATGTTGTCTTTATGGAATTCAGTAAGAAAATCAAAATGTTCTACATGGTAGACTGGTTAGCAAGGTCAGACTGCCTGGGATCCAGGGAGAACTCGCCATTTAGGTCCAAACTTTTCTTGAATATTGGAGACAGGGCGTGACAGTGACATTTGTTCATTAAACTTGGAGACCTGTGATCAGTGGCGTGCCGCAAAGATCAATAGTGGGTCCACTGCCTTTTGTCACTGATACAAATCATTTACATTCGAGTATATGAAGTATGGTCAGTAAGTTTGTAGATAATACCAGATTTGGTGGTGTCGTCGACAGTGATGAATGATCTCTCAGACTATAATGGGACTTTGTTTAGGTGAACCGAGGAGTGGCAGATAGAGTTTATTTTAGTTAAATGTGAGGTGTAGCATTTTGGCAAGACATATCAAGGCAAGACATGTAGGTAGGGTCCTGTGGAAAGCTGCCAATCAAGGAGAATTCCATAGAAGTTATCGAATCCCTACAGTGAGGGAACAAACGTTTCGGCCCATCGAGGCCACACCGACCCTCTAAACAGTATCCCACTAGACAAACCCCTACCCTATCCCTCTGAGCCTGCATTTTCCATAGCTAATCCACCTCGCCTGCACATCCCTGGGTACTTTACGCAATTTAGCATGGCCGATCTACCCTTATCTATATATCTTTATACTGTCGGAGGAAAACATAACATCTGTAGGAAACTCATACAGACACGGGGAGAATGTGCAAACTCCACACAGGCAGTCATTCAAGGATGGAGTTAAACCCAGATCGTTGCGCTCTGAAGCAGCAATGCTAGTCACTGAGCTACTGTGTCACCTTGTGGTGCAGGTTCTCTGTTCCTTGAAAGTGCCATCACAGGTAGACAGGTAGATAAATGTCCAGCGGGGGGAGATGTGCAGACCTCACTGGTTTATTCATATATAAACACAGGTTGTTCCAGTTTTCGGAAACACTGTGTTAGATCAGTGTGGGGAAACCTGCTGGAAGTGACAGGATGTGCAGCTCCCATCCAGTTACAGCACCATATCTCCACTGTACCTTGACAAGTTTTGATGCAGATGTGAAAATCATTGCAAGGGAGAGATGTAAATGGAAACAGTTGAAACACCAATAGTTCTGATTAAGGCGAGTATCCCACAAGTATTTAAAGATGAAATAACTGAGATATTATCCGATGAGGTTCTGTGAATGGTACAAGGAAGGAAGAGGGGGTTCGTGATGTTATAGTGGTTGCACTATAAGCCTCCAAATCATCAATGGGAATTAGAGGAACAAATATGCAGGGAAGCTGGTGAGAGTAGCAGGAGCATTAGGATTGTTATAATAGGTGATTTATATTTTTCTAACATAGACGGGGACATGCAGATGGTTAAGAACTTCGATGGAACGTAGTTTCTTAAGTTTGTTCAAGAAAGTTTCCCCAAGCAGTATATAAAGGGTCCTACACGGGAATGGACACACTCGACCTACTGTTGGGAAATAGGGATGAATAGGTGACGGTGGTAAAGTGGGGGAGATTTTTGGGAAAAGTGACTGGCGTTGTATTAATTTTAAAATAGTTATGGGAGGGACAAAATTGATCCACAGATTCAAGTTCTAAATTGGGGCAAGGCGTATTTTGTTGGAATTAGACAGAGGATTGCAGGGGTTAATTGGAGTAGTTTGTTTTCAGGGAAAAGGATATTGGGCACGAGGGAGGGTTGTAAAAGTGAGATAGCTCGAGTTCAAGGTTTATATATTCCTGTGAGGGTGAAGGGAAAGTGAGGGTGGAAGAGAAAACCCTAGATGACAAGAGATATTGAGGCTCTGACCAACAAAAAGGAGGCGTGGTTCAGGTACAGGCAGCTGGGATCAAGGGAATCTCTGGAGGTACACAGGGGATACAGGAGTTTACTGAAGCGGAAATCAGGAAGGCAAAAAGGGAGCATGAGATAGCCTTGGCTGAGAAGATTAGGGTGAAACCAAGTTCACTATAGTAAAGAAAAAGAACAACTAGAGAGAGAATAGGATGCCTTAAAAACCAAAATAGGCACGCATGTGTAAAACTACAAGAGATGGTTGAGGTCCTCAATTTCCCCTCTGTGTTTACCATGAAGAAAGACATGAAGATCCTGTGACCTTTGGGAGGTTAATTGTCATATCTTGGTACTGTCGAAATCACAGTAGAGGTGCTGCTGGACATATTAGAATGCACAAAGTCAGATAAATCTCTCGGTCCTGACCAGATATATCCAAGAGCACTGCAAGAGGTGAGAGAAGACAGACGCCAAGGTCCTGGAAGACTGGGCAGTAACAAATATATAGTGCCCTTCTTCAAGAAGGGCTGCAAATAAATGCCTGGGAAATACAGACCAGTAAGCTTCACATCTGTTTGCGGTAAACTACTTGAGAAGGTTCTGAGATACAAGATATGCATGCATTTGGAAAGACAGTGTTTGACTTGGAGCAGTCAGCATAGCTTTGTGCATGGCAGATCATGCCTTACAAATTTTATTAGGGTTTTTTAAGGAAGTGACCAGGAAAGTTGTCGAGGACAGGGCGGTCAACATAATCTATATGGATTTCAGTAAGGCCTTTACTAAGATTCCACATCAAAGGCCGCTTTAGAAGGTTACATCGCACAGACTCTAAGGTAAGCTGGCAATTTGGCGATGCAATTGCTTTGACATTATAAAGCAAATGGCTATGGTGGAGGTATGCTTGTCGGACTGGAGGCCTGTGACTAGTGGAGTGCCTCAGGGGTCTGTACTGTCTCCATTGCTGTCTGTTATCTAGATCAATGATATAGTCGAGAGTGCACAATGCAGGTTAGTAAGTTTGCAGATGGCACTAAAATAGGAGGTATTGTTTACAGTGAGGAACATTATGAGAAATTGCAGCACTACCTTGATCAGCTGGGGAAGTGGGCTGAGAAATACCAAATGGAGTTTAATATAGATAAATGCAACATCTTTCATTTTGGAAAGTCAAATTCAGGTGGGAGTTTAATGGTGAATGAGAGGGCCTTAAGGAGTGTAGTGGAACAAAAGGATGTTGGAAATCAGGTGCATGGTTGTCTGAATTTGATTCGCAGATATACAGGACAGTGAAGAAGGCTGTTGGCACACTGGCCTCAATCAGGGCATTGAGTATAGAAGTTGGGACGTTCTGTTGCCGTTGTACAGGATGTTGGTAAGGCTGCAGTTGGAGTATTGTGCTCAGTTTTGTTCACCTTGCCCTAGAAAGGATATTATTGAACGAGAAAGAATGTACAAGAAATTTATAAAGATGTTTCCTGGGCTAAAGGGTCTGCATTATAGGGAGAAGTTGGACAGGTTAGAACATATTTCTTCACAGCGTAGAAAACTGAGGGGGATTATATAGAAGTGTACCTCTTATCAAATCATGAGAACCATGCATAGGGTGAATATTTCAATTTTTTGCAAGGTTGGGAAACCAAGGACTAGAGGACATCTGTTAATATTTGGAGAGGACAAAAATAAAAAGGAACCTGAGGGTCAACGTTTTTACACAGACTGTGTTTTGCCTTTGGACTGAGCTGCCAGTGGAAGTGGTTGAGGTGGGTACAATAACAACATTAAAAAGGTATTTGGATAAATACATGGATAGGAAAGGAGCAAGGGCAGGGAATTGGGGTGAGTGTGGATGCACATTCTCGTCGGCATCTACCAGCTGGGCCGAAGGGCCTGTTTCCATGCAGTAAATACGTGTGTTTCAGGATAAAGACAGAGAGGGACAGACTGAGAAAAAATGTTATGGAAAGATATGTTCACAGGTTTTAGAATGTTGATAGGAAGACATTTCGATAGTATCATGCAACACGGGTCAGTATTATGAAGAATTATGAGTGAATGGAATAATGCTGTGAGTTCAGGCGATGGGAAGTTTTGAATGAGCATTTGTTCTGCAACTTTGTAACTGGGAGTGAGGACAGCAGAGTCTTCGGCTCATTGAACTGTATAAAACAGTAATTTGTCTCAGTGTCATTTTCATTGAGTGTGACAGAAAGATTGTCTGTATGAAGCTGAGCTAGTTTCCTGATGCTATCCTATCGAACTCACCTCATTAAATACCACCCCCACCCCACCCACCTCTCATTGAATGCCAGCCCGATTCTCCCACCCATCATTATTGGAGGTACTCACAGTCGCCAGGATTTCCCTAGATATTCCGTGTTCCCTGTCACTGGTGCCATCTTTAAAAGGCCAAGGGGCACACGGCTGAGCTTTCTCAGTTTGGAGCTGCCGTGTACAGTTTACCCCGATCATGGCAGATAGTTTGTTGACGGTGCATGGTCTGCATAGTGGATGGGCTAGTGCAGAGCGGGGCCATTGCCTTCCCAGAGGGGGCCATACCACCAGACCCACCGAGCATGGTCTGTGCTCACCACCAAATTCAGTGTAGCATCTGCGGCCTGAAGAAATGTCCAGCAAAACAGGACAAGCATCAATAACCTTCCCCGCTCTGTCAGGGTAATTGGTCTCTCTACTCCCTCACACTCACTGTATATCTGTTATAGCACGACCAAGGCTCATGCTCCACCACTCTCACTGCCGCATGCAACAGCTTCGCTCTCTCTCTCTCTCTCGCCTTTGCAATACCCCCCAACACAGTTAGAGAATATTCTGGAGAACACCGAATATGGAATGTTCCAGATAGTGTTCCAAATAATGCCCAGTTTCAGGAAAATGGCAGTGCCCCAGTGTTTAACCACAAAAGAGGAAGGAGTAGAGATGCACGTTTTCGAAATCACACATATTTCAAACCATGTTGAGGCCATCAGCCCTTCAAATGTGCTCTAGCATTTAATAAGTTCCCAGCTGATCTGATGCTTTTCTCAGATACAGGAGCTTTCAGTCATTCAACCCTCTGCGTTCCTGTCACTGTCCAGACGGCACTCAGGCACTTTTACCCCAATTTTCTTCAAGCGCCTGTTTGAGGGCATTTCCGATGGAACGCACTCTCCTAACAGTATATTCCATCAACTGTATACTTTCATGCAACAGTCAGCATGCTTTACACAAACCAAACAAAAATATACTCTTATTTTATGGTTATAGATATCCAATCACACTGTGTAATTCTGGTTATTTCAGTTGACTCACCATAATGATATTACAACAAAAACAACTTCTAAACACGTCTTGTTATAAAATACAATTTCGAGCAGAGAATGTTTTTACCCTTGATGGGCCCAAGGGCTTTTAATCACACTGTAAGGATTCGACTAATTCTAAATCACTCAAGTAAGACACACCCTTTGCTGCCCACAGTTTAAACCTGAAACCATTATCCCAGGATGACAACCCGGTATACCAATTATAGGGGTAAGAAACATGGTTTTGACTATATTGCCCTCAATGTGACGCATTGTCATTCATGCTTTAACAGTATTGATAATTATTGGGTTATGACAATACTCCATAAATATTCTAATTTTGTCTAAGACCAGCAGACCAATAAGGGTCCACTTTGTCCGAGAGGGTTCAATATCTAATCCTATTGCCGCCGAATCCTCAGCGGCCCAGGCACTAACATAGGATAAAAAAGACCTGAATTCATAACTTTTAATCTGGGAGATCTACTCCCCACAATCTGCGGGGTAGTTAAAATTTGGTTAGCTTGAGAGAGAGTCGCTTATGGTGCCAAATGAAAGAGTTAACCAGCCATAAAATTTCCTAAATGTCTGTCTGGGAAACATCAAAGGAAGCTTTCACACGGGTTACAATAAATGAGGAAGAACGTTCATTTTAAGAACAGCTATCCGACCTAGCCAGGATATTGGAGGTGCCTCCCTTCTTTGAAGGTCTTGTTTAATTTTTCAAACATATGGACATAGTTCATGTTAAATAAATGATCAAAAACGGATGTAATGAATATTCTGAAATAGAGAAACCTCCCTCCCACCACCCACCCCCATCCATTTAAAAGGAAAACAGGAATTACCCTCAAAATCTGGTATTTCCCTAAGACCTCTCATAGGCATGGCCTCCAACTTTGCAAAATTAATCTTAAAGCCCAAAAAGGCGAGGAGCGATTTAATGCATTGGATCACGTGAGCTGCCGAAATTGCGGGATTTGACAAAAATATAAGACCTTCATCTACAAACAACATAATCTTATGTGACTTCTATCCCAAATCTGGGGCAAGTATGTTGGGGTAATATTCCCAATTGTGCAGGATGCCAGCGAACCTAAGATTGGTTCAGGGATGGGGAAGAGATCAACCCTCTTGTGCGATATATGCGGGTTCAAGAAGAAAATGAAATCTCGACTTGTGAAGTAGAACTGCCTCCAGACATCCACCAGCTCTGATTCTGCACACAAATCCACTAATTACGTACATTATAACGAGGGTATTGGGGACCTTTGGACATTCTGTCCACCGTTGAAATATCCTCTACAATAATGTGCCACGATGCAAGATAACTTAATTTGGGAAATGCATCTACCAGGATTTTAAACGGGTGCACTGGGTGGCAATTCAAAACACTGCATTAATTCCCATAGTTCAAGGCTTTGAGGATTATGATCCTTCCATGAGTGTTTAATACAATCTAGTGATTTAAATGGAAGATTCTTACTATCCATTCTGACTTTTCCCCTACTCACAGTATTAAAAGACGCGAAATAAACCCGATCAAAGCCGCCCTGCTGTAACATCATATGTTCCTTGTCATCACGGTGCATCTCCTGCAATAGGCAACATCCACCCTCTTTGATTTTAAGACGAGAAATTACATTTTTACTCTTGACTGGCAATTCACTGCCCTTAATGTTTCAGGTACACCATTTAACCACATAATAATCCATAACACATTGCAGCAACATTTGAATTCGAGAGAGTTTCACATCGAATTACACATCGCTGAGCATTAATGATAAAACACTCAGCGACCCTAAAAACGATACAAACTATTACTACTACAACTAACAAGCTAATCACATAAAAAAAATGAGCGAAACAAAATCCGAACTGCCAATGATACTTTATATGGAAATTTACCCTGCCCATTGGGGGTGCTTACATATCCCAAAACTTTATCTTCTCCCCGCTACCAATATGGCATTCAGGGCAAATAATAACAAAAACCAGGCTTCAACTGTCCTTAGGTCGGCAGTTGTCATCACAACTACCTTTGTAACTCCCTCCAACTTGAGCCACACCTCCGACACAAGCAAAGAAAGAGAAAACAAGTAGTAATACTAATGAAGAAGTTAAAAGTGTGAACTCTACCCATCTCTGACTATAATTTAACACTGGTTAATACCAGAAAAATCCAACAACATTTCTTTAAGGGAGAAACATGATTATCTAAACATCCAGCTTTCTTTAAATTATCCACAAAGTTTTCGCTTTCTCTGGAGAATCAGACGAGTTAATTGACCCATTCAAAGCAATACAGAGCACCGCTGGAAACCTTAAGGGATACTGAATCCCGAGTTCCCTTACTCTTCTCTTGATATCATCAAAAGATTTTCTTTCCTGAATCACCGATGCTGAAAAGTCATAAAAGAACATAATCCTGGAGCTCTCGTGGATTAAAGCCATCGGAAACCACACTGAGCTTCCATCAGTCTTTGTTTATCCCTGTAACTATGTAGTCGCACAAGGACAGGGCAAAGGTGTTGGTCTGAGTATAACCACCGTGCCGTAACCCAATGAACTTCAGCTTCGAAGTGAAGGAATCACAGCAGCCAGATCAAAGCTGACCACCTGCCGTCTGGCTCAGCTGATCGACGATGTGAACATTCTTCGTCCTCTCCCTGTTCTCGAGGTGGTCATCTTGTTCAGTTAAGGTATGGACCTGTATTTCAAGGAGGAGGATCCTCTCCCGAGAGGAATTGATCGAAGTCTCTGTCAATGCAGTTCGGCACTTGACATTGTATGTTCTGTTTCCAAGGCTGTCGAGTTGCTGCTCATGTTTTTGGAGCACGTCTGAGAGTGGTTCTAGCCACAGCTGGACTTCTGTTCAGTCATGCCTTCAATCATTTCACTTAAGTTGGTGAACTCAGTGACCAAGGCCTGGTGAGTAACTGGGTCCATGGAACGAGCAGAGTGGGTTGCAGCTACAGCCTCAGGCCTGCTCAATGCTTCTGACGGGCGCACTGCATGTTGTGACTTGATCGATCCTTTCCCATGTTTTGTCATTTCCACTTGATGAAACGGGATTAGTAAAGATTCTATTGCTCTTTTTAGTGTTGAATGTTAAGTAACTGGCTGGGATGGGGTGGGTTAGAGAACCACTTTGCCTGTGCTCTGATGCAGACCCCATTAAAACAGACCTTCCAGATCGCCACCATCTGGGCTTCCCCCTTAACATTTTATCGATATTACCATTTGGTTTTGAATTATATTCCTGGATGTTCTGGAGCAGTGTCATTTGGTACCACTGTCTACATTTACCCCCATACCGCATATTACTGCCAATCCCTGATAATCCTCGACACCGTTGTTATTTATGAACCTTCTGTCTGTTCCTCAAAATTATTCAATATCTCTGCCTCCAATGCTCTGTGGGGAAAAGAGTTACAAAGAACCACAACACTGAGACAAAAAAAAATAAAACTCAAGATCTGAGTGTGAGATTATTTTTTCTTTGTCTCCTTCTCTGAGAAAGAATATAATTACGTTAGAAGCAGTTCGGCGATGTTTCACTTCACGCATTCCAGGAATGAGTACCTTATATTATGAAGGATTTAACAGGTCACACTTGGAAAGAGAGATGATCTTATTGAAACGTACAAGACCTAGATGAGAGTGGATCAGATAGATACCCACTGGGTATAGACCAAATTTCTTGCCATTTTCACAGAATCTCTACAGTGTGGAAGCAGGGCATCCCATCCATCAACTCCACACTGACCCTCCAAATAGCATCCACCGGACCTGCCCCCCTACCCTATTCAAGTAATCCTGCATTTCCCATGACTAACCTACCTAACCTACACATCCCTGGGCATGAAGGGCAATTTAGCATGGCCAATCCACTCTAAGCTGCGGATCTTTGGACTGTTGGAGCATTGGGAGGAAACCCACACAGAAATCTGCAGAGAGAATGCTCAAACTCCACACATAGCGTCGCCTGAGGTTATATTGAACGCAGCTCCTCGATGATGGGACGGAGCAGTGCTAACCAGATATCCACCATGCACATCCGTCAGTTCTATTAGTTATTTGTGGCTGACTAAAGAAATCTGCCTGACTTGTGCCTGTCACTGAACCTGATGCAGTCTGAGAACTTTATGATCGGCCATATCACCAACCTGGTTACATTTAAAGTTTACTAGGAGAATAGTTCATCAACTTTGCTAACACCTTCCACCCGACCTCAAATTTACCTGGACAGTCTCAGACACCTCTCTCCCCTTCCTAGACCTCTCCATTTCTATCTCAGATGACCGACTAAACATGAATGTTTACTATAAACCGAATGACACCCACAGCTACCTAGATTACACCTCCTCCCACCCTGCCCCCTGTAAAAATGCCATCGCATGTTCCTAATTCCTTTGCCTCCGCTGCATCTGCTCCCAGGGAGACCAATTCCAATACTGAATAACCCAGATGGCCTCCTTCTTCAAAGACCGCAATTTCTCCTCCGACGTGGTTGGCGATGCTCTCCACCGCATCTCCTCCACATCCCGCTCCTCCGCCCGTGAACCCCGTCCCTCCAATCACCAAAAGGACAGAACCCCACTGGTCCTCACCTCCCACCCCACCAACCTCCATGTCCAACGTATCATCCTTCGTCATTTCCGCCACCTCCAAACAAACCCCACCACCAAGGATATATTTCCTTCCCCACTCCTATCAGTGTTCTGGAAAGACCACTCCCTCCGCGACTCCCTCGTCAGATCCACACCCCCCACCAACCCAACCACCACTCCCGGCACCTTCCCGTGTAACTGCAAGAAATGCAAAACATGCGCACACACCTCCCCCCTCACTTCCCTCCAAGGCCCCAAGGGATCCTTCCATATCCGTCAGAAATTCACCTGCACCTCCACACACATCATTTACTGCATCCGCTGCACCCAATATGGTCTCCTCTAAATTGGGGAGACAGGCCGCCAACTTGCAGAACGTTTCAGAGAAAACTTCTGGGACACCTGCACCAACCAACTCTACCGCAGTGTGGCTGAACACTTTAAATACCCCTTTCACTCTGCCAAAGACATGCAGGTCCTTGGCGTCCTCCATCACAAGACGGTGGCAACACGACGCCTGGAGGAAGAGCACCTCATCTTCCGCCTAGGAACCTTCCAACCACAAGGGATGAATGCAGATTTCTCCAGCTTCTTCATTTCCCCTCTCCCCACCTTTTCCCAGTCCCTCAGACTCAGCACCGCCTTCTTGAGCTGCAATCTTCTTCCCGACCTCTCCACCCCACCCCTCTCCAGCCTATCACCTTCACTTTAACTTCCTTCCACCTATCGTATTCCCAACGCCCCTCCCCACAAGTCCCTCCTCCCTACCTTTTATCGTAGCCTGCTTGGCACACCCTCCTCATTGCTGAAGAAGGGCATATGCTCGAAATGTTCATTCTCCTGCTCCTTTGATGCTGCCTGGCCTGCTGCGCTTTTCCAGCAACACATTTTTAAGCTAAATTTTAAATTTGTTGGGAGCAGTGGAGGAGTGGGATAAAAATGAAACAGTGACACCCTCCAACCTCAGTCAGAGCAGGAATTCGGTGAAATTCACCAAGTGGGAATTTATTCCAGTGGAAATTCTCTTTTCCCGAAGTTTGGGATGGCTGAATCTTTATACTATATCGAGGCTGGCTTCGATATAATATAAAATGATTTTCCGCAAACAGGTGCATCAGGGATAGTGGTGCATCGGGAGCAAAGTGCAGCTGGGAACACAATGAGATGAACCACAATCTTATTTACTGGTGGAGTAGTGTCAATGGGCTGAATGGCCCACTCAGGTCCCTCAGCGCCATGTTCTGATGTTACGTTCAACCCTTCGGACCTGCTACACAAAGGCACATCGAGGCCACTCCGATGGTGAGATGTAGTTTTGGAAAACTACTTGCAAAATTCAGGCTGGGTCAGGAGCCCACCGCCAACCCCAAGCTTTCTTTTAGGCTTACCCACTCTGTAACCTCTGCTCCAGATGTGGGTCATGTTACAGACTTAAATACGCTGGGTATACAGCCCCTATACCCCACCTACAGTTAACTGAAACAAATCATCTGTTGTCCCTGAATGCAACATTGTGCAACATGACTTCCAGGAAAATAACCTGTTCGTTTCCAATAGCGTAACATGTGAAATTAATAAATAGGAACAGAAGTAGGTCATTCGCCCCCTCAAGCTAGCCCTGTCATAAAATAATAACGTGGCTGATCTACTCCAGGGCCCAACTCCACTTTCATGCTGACTCCTGTATCTCTCGACATTTCTCTGGGTTAGGGAATTCCAGATATTCACTACCTTCTGAGAGAAGGCATCACTTTGCATCTCAGATTGAAATCGATGTTCCTTATTCGGTATCTGTATCCTCGAGTTCGACATTCTGCCCAGGAATGGGAGCAACTTCTCACCATCTACCTTCTCAAGCCCGCTTTGTATCTTGTATATTTCAACAGTATCACTCTTCATTCATTTAAACCCCAATGAATAATCACCTCACCATTATAGAGATTCTGAATAACTCAACCCTTTCATCTCTGGAAGCCGGTTAATGATCCAACCTAGTTACTTGCTGCATCAGCATGCTGACGTTATGTTTCATACTCAGGAAGACTCCAATCACTTTGTACTCCTCCTTTTCTGGAAGTCCTCTCCATTAAATAACAGCCAGCCTTTTGGTTCTCAGTGTCTTACTGGTGGAGTAGTGTCAATGGGCTGAATGGAAGGGTTGCCGCATCAGAAACCAGAGTAGGTCACTGAATACAGGGCTGATGGGTGAATGGGTCTCGGTGTGAACTGGGGGACAGTCAGTAGAATTGAACTTTAGATATTGCAGCTAACTCGGATGTATATTGCACTCAGCTCCCTACTTCAGGCTGTCAGTATAGATTGCAATAACTGATGCCATCGGACTGATATGTGTGGTGCTCCAGCAGATACACCTTTATCATAAAGATCCATTAATCCTGACTCTCCGATTTCTATGTGTTAACCAGTCATCATCGTATGTTAATACATTATCTGTCATCCTACAAGCCTCTGGTTTGAGTAAGATCTTTTATTTTGTAATACCCTGCGGAAAATCTCTGAAAAGCCTCTTTCTACTAGATCCCCTTTATCAAGTCCGCTTGTTATATTTCCAGGCATCTCCAGAAAACTTTGCATGATCTTACAGGGCAAAATATAATTTCCCTTTCACAAACCCTCACTGACACTGCGTGAAGCTTTTCTTAATGTCCATGCTGGCCAGGTTTTCCAATCTAAACTAGCCCCATCTGCTTTCATTTGACCCATAGGCCTCTACGAATGTTTCCCATTCGTATGTTTGTCCAAATGAGTTTTAAATGTTATAGCTGTACTGGCATCGACCACTCTTCCTCTGAAAGCTCATTCTATACCCGTACCACTCTGTATAAAAACACTGCCTCTGCGTCCCTTTTAAATCTTCCCCCTTTCACCTTAAACCTATGCCTTCTATGGTTGAACTCTCCCCTCCTGTGGAAAAGCCCTTGGCTATTCACCCGATGCGTACCTCTCTTGATTTCATAAACTTCTATAATGTCAGCCCACAACCTTCTACACTCCATCTGATACTAACTTCAAGAACAAGCATTTAAAGATAAGCGCTGCAAATTTGAAACTATATTAAACATGACAGTAAAATAATACTCAGTCAAAACTTCATACTATTATTTGTTTTTCTCCTTATTACAATACTGAGGCAGCATGAAACGCTTATTTAGTGCCAATAACAAGTCACGCACCTGAATTTATTTGTCTAACGGGGGTGATGATCTCGACAATGAAAACGTATCTATGGCCAGATCGATATAATAAAACATAGTCAACATTCCCCCTCCTGGCCTCCCATTGACCTTGTGTGCTTGTGTCTTCCTTATCTTGCACTCAATAGAGAGAACCCCTTTCCCCATCGCATCTTAATTTAAACTCATTTCACAGAATCTTCTTTTATCTTTTGCCACACCCTCTTTTCCCTGTCACCCATTCCCCAACTCTGGCTAGGGATTTGAAGCACATTTTCCAATCATTTCGAGTTCTGAAGAAGTGTCACACTAGGCTTGAAACACTAATTCTGTCTCTCTGTCCCTGCAGATGCTGACAGACCTGCTGAGTTTCTCCAGAAATGAATAGCGGCACAGAACATATTTTCAATTCCAAAATAAGGATCGATACTGGAAATAAAAATATCAAAAATTGCTAGAGTAACCGGGAGCTTTTTAGAGGGTTCACTGGACCTGAAAGTTTATATCTGCATTCACTCCATACAATGCTGCAACATCTTCAGCAATTTCTGTTTTTGAACACTTTCCAACGACGAACGTCAAAGATGCCCAAACATCCTGTCGAACATCGAGCACCGTACACTGGGAACTGAACAATAACACATGGTGACAAGTTCCTTAACTCTGGAACTGAATAAGGCTGGCATCACTGACACTGCAGTGCTCTGAATTATGGTCAGGGAGAAAAACAGAGGGAAACACATTCACTTCAAATACAGAAGATGGCATTACTGAAAGGAAAAGATTTAGATTAGTACCTAAAATTGATTGAGTTAAAGTAACAAATTGGAGGCGTGGCACCAAGGAAAGAATTTCAGCAGAATGAGAATATGAAAATGGGAGGGTTGCCGCATCAGAAACCAGAGTAGGTCACTGAATACAGGGCTGATGGGTGAATGTGGCTCGGTGTGAACTGGGGGACAGTCAGTAGAATTGAATTGGAGATATTGCAGCTAAAACTGGGTTATCATCTGATGCTGTAGGTCACAGCAGCAACAGCAGAAGCAGAATTGTATTCAATTACAATCTGTAACCTTTCCCCCAGGATAATATCTCAGTCCACCATTACCCTCAAGCCAATCTATAGTTCAGTGACGAATGTGGGTGAACATGCCAGGGTCACCATGTGTACCTTTATATGATGAAAACCCATTAAAGCTACCGCAATTGGCTGGTTTCTCTCAACACAGCAGAACTAATATCTGGTACAGAGGCAGAAATTATACCACGAGTAACAAATCAGATCGAAGCACTGTCATCCTGCCAAATCCAAGCATGAATGTCGACGGACCATTAAACAACTTACTGGGGGAGAGGACTCCACAAATATCCCCATCCTAAATAGTGGAACATTCCTGTATATCAGTGTAAAAGTCAAGTATGTGGTGTCTGCACTATCCTCAGCCAGACGTGTTGAGTGGATGATCCAACTTACCCTATCATGATGCCCACAGAATCACAGATGGCAGTCTTCAACCAATTCGATCCGCTCCACGTGACATGAAGAAACCGCTGAACATAGTAGATACAACAAAGGCAATGGGCCCTGACCCCCTTCCTGCAATGGGACTGAAGACCTGTGCGGTACAATAAGCCGTGTCACTGGGGAAACTGTTTCATTCGAGCTCCAACTCTGACATCTCCCTGGCAACGTGGAAAATTACTCAGCTATGTCCAGTTCCCTAAGAGGGGAATAAATACAATCTGACCAATTACCACCCCATCAATCCCATCACGACAGTCAAATTGGTGGGAGTTCTATTTGACAGAGCTGTCAAGTAGCACAGAAATAACCAGCTCAGTGTGGTTTCAGATAGGTCTCCATGTGGAGATGGTGCGGTCGTGGAATTGTCATTGGATTACTAATACAGACCAGGCTCATGCTCGGGCAGCTGGTGGAAGATAAAAACAATTATTAACATATCAAGATCTAAAATCTGGTTCAGTAACAATGAGTCCATCGATCTCCTTACCCAATGTACGTTCAGGAAGTGAATCTCCATGTTTTTCTGGTCTGTCCTAATAGTGACTCCAGACACACAGCCATGTGATAAACTCTTCAATAGTCTCTAAAACGGCCAAGCAAGAGACTCAATTGTATCAACTGCTCCGAGCTCTTAAAGGATATACCCGGAGAGAACACCTGGCTCCAACTTTGGTGTCGGAAAAGGGAACGGGAAAAATCGTCCTGTTGACCCTGCAGAGACCTCCGTCCTAACGTCTGACGGTTTGTGACAACACTGACTGAGCTTTCCCACAAACTGTACAGGAACTTCGGGAAATGAGTACGTCACACAACACATCGAGCCTTCTCTGTGCAAGTTAATGGTCGAACATCTCCTGAATGCAGTTTTACCCATACAATATTCATATGCCTTAATATGTTTAAACATTGTGAAATATAAAGTGAGAACTGCTGTAGTCCCTTCAGCCCATCAATTTTGCTCCTCTATTCAATATACAGGCAGTTCTCAGATAACGCGTGCTGATTAAATAAAATTTGGTTGCAATGTAATTCGTGAACTTTTTTCCATAAAGTGAACTCCCGCTCACTGTGACGCAATTCCTTGCCGGGAACCATCTGAACAGCAAAGCCCAGCCTCAGGATCCTCTGTCTGCAAAATGTACAACAATGTGTTCAGCTAAAACAGGAATGTAATCCGCTCGGGAAGCCTTGAAAATGAGCCTGAAATGGGGAATTGTAGTATCCATTTAGAAACAACTTTATTTCAAACTGTGGGGAGAATCTTGAGGAGAACTGAAATTTCCCCATCGACATCACGTGATCAGTCAGCCTCACGCGCTTTCTGGTGAAGAGTGTGGTGAAAGGTACACTGCTGTAGTCAGTGACCTGTATTTTGAAAGTGTTACATTTACAGCACTGTTTTATTACAATATGGGACTTAAAGATTTATTTAGACTGACAGCAGAAGTAGTTGAGGCGTGTACATTCACAGAATTTAAAATACATTTGGACAACTACACAGGTCAGAAAGGATTAGAAGGATACAGGGAAATGGCAGGGAAATGGGGTTAGTGTGAATGGACATTTTGTTCAGAATGGACCAGTTTGGGCCGAATGGCCTGTCTCCGTGATGTCAGACTCTATGGGTCTAACAATCATTGTTCTCCTACTGAATGTGATATTGTATTTTCCCAATTCACTGGAATGAAGTTGACCCTCTAACCTCTGGGCTTCAATGATGTTTGACCAGAATGTTCAAACATTCCACATTGAATGCAGACGCCATGTAAAATACAACATATTAATGTCACTATTCCTCCAAAGCTGCTTCAGAGCAAGGTTAGTAATTAGTCCTTCCGACCACACAATAGACAATAGACAACAGACAATAGACAATAGGTGCAGGAGTAGGCCATTCTGCCCTTCGAGCCTGCACCACCATTCAATATGATCATGGCTGATTATCCTTAATCAGTATCACACAACACCAAATCCGAAATAATCTGCTCTCTAGTTTGGTTCACAATTTACTCTTCAACCTACCTGATATACACTAAAGGAATTTATTTTTCACAACATTAGCAGTCACTTAGTTAACTCAGTTTCGATGCAACTTTACACCATCCATTATTACTGCAGACCCCACGAGTATTTGTTACTCATTCACAGAATGAGGGCTCAGCTGGATAATCAGTATTTACTGGCCATGCCAGAGCGCAGTTAATAGTCAACAGCGTTGCCTTGGATCTGGAGTGACATGCAGGTCAGTCCAGATAAGAACAGCCGTTTCCTTCCCTAAAGGACATTAGTGAACCAGATGAGTTTTTCAAACAATCAGGAATGGATTCCTGATCATCATAAACCCTTGATTCCAGATACTTATTGAATTCAAATTCCACAATCTGCCATGGCAGGATTTGAAACCATGTCCCCAGAAAATTACCTGGGTCTCTGGGTTAACAGCCCAGTGATAATATCAGTATGTCATAGCTTCCCTTTGCATATAGTTGCATATATAATTTCCAGAGCATATGATGCAAAATATTTGCGCGACAGTTTTGGTTCAGATATATAACACAACAAGTTTGGTTCTCCTTGCTATTTGTAAGACCCACCGAAACCCATTCTGTGGAATCTGAGGGACAGAGCCTGTGTCGTAATTTGTGATAGACTTGGATAAGACATTCGGGGAGGCTCACCTCGATGCTGAGATGATCTGAAGACAGGTCCAGCAATATAGGACAAGCATCAATATCCATTCCGCTCTGTCAGGATAAGTGTCACCGTATATTCTCACTGCTCCCTCACACTCACTGTATATCTGTTATAGCACCTCCACCCGACCAAGGCTCACACTCTATCTCCAAATAAGGTTCAAGCACGACCACTCTCACTGTTTCATTCAGCACCTTCCCTCCCCCACATTTCCTGTCCCTGATGCAATAGCCCCACACACTAATAGCACTATATGGATACAACACTATGGACAGACTCCGTCCGGCCACCTCACCATATCACACCTCACCTAGTCCAGCACGAACAGCAGGGCCATCCACTCCCACCCACACTCCTTCCTTCCCTTTCTCCCATTCCAGGAGAAACAGCCTGGAATAGGACAGAAAGGGCCAACCCGGGTGGTGGAGAGCCGGATATCCGTTCCCTCATCCCCCTACCCTGATATGTGGGGAGGGTCCTGGAGAGCTCCGGAGAGGACCAAGTGACCTTGTGTGGAGTATCTGAAACGTCCACCTCCCACCAACCAAATAAGGAGCCGTGTTCAGTAAAGAGCAATTCTCAATTCAAACCTGCTGTCAGTTCCAACCTCATCTGTCTCACTCGCAGAAGAACAGATACCCCATTGCACAGAGATGCGGGCATTGAAATACACAGTTGTATTGGTAAATACCCCAATATACTAACATACACAATGCATACAAGGAGATAAGCATGCACACATGTAGAAGCACACAAAGACGTAAAAAGTCACACACAAATATACACAAACACAGATAGAAACACACAGGCCGATACAAAGACAGACAGACATAGTCACACAAATACAAAAATAGCAAGCAAATAGACACACAGACACAGAAATGCACATTAAGACACAGACACGAGTGCCATTAAGACACGAATAAATAAGTTTTTGATTTATAAGGAGATCAAGGATTCTAGGGAGAAGGTAGGAGAATGATGTTGAGGAACATATTAGAAATTACTGAATGGTATATCAGACTCGATGAACTAATTGGTCTAATTCTGCTCCTTTTTTAATGCCCGTGTGGTGTTATGCTGTCAGGTGTTCTCTTCCTGAGACAGCAGCAGCATCATATTTGATTGGAAACAGTCAGTAGTAATGTGGGAAAGGATTGGAGGGCAGAATGGTTAATGTCTATTCCTAGTTATTGTATCACTATATCCGAAAAGGGGCAGTGGTTTGATATCAGGTTAACACAGTTTTTAAAAAATGTGTCCCACAATGAAAGAAGGATGTCCCTTTCCCTTTACTGTTGTGCTGTCTGTGGTGTCCTCATCCTCAGGGAGCAGTGAAGACTCGGTTAATGAAGGTATTTTAATTTGAGTTTGACTGATGTTTGCCGGACAGGAGAGTCAATGTTTATTGGGAACAGACAGGAAATGGATGGTCAGACACACTCGGATCAGCCGTGAGCATTCTGAATGGTACAGCCTAATGGCCAAGAGCTGCCCCTTTCCAATCTGTTGTTCCCTCAATCCACGCTCCCGTCCATTAAAGGAATGTACTGCTGCACCTATCCCATGTGTTGTTCCCTCAATCCACGCTCCCGGCCGTTACAGGAATATACTGCTGCCCTTATCCCATGTGTTGTTCTCTTAATCCACTCATCGATGCTGTTACAGAGATATACTGTTATCCCTACCTCATGTGTTGTTCCCTCAATCCACCCCTCAAAGCAGTTACAGAGATATACTGCTGACCCTACCCCAATCCACTCCTCAGTGCGATTACAGGGTTGAGGACCATCCCATTCAGCCAGACTGGATAGTTACAATGAGATGGGAGGAGACCATTCTGCCCCTCTAAGGAATTACACAGGAATATAGGATGAAGTAATTCAGCTCCTTGAGTACATTACACAGCCCAGAATGAGGCCATTCAACCCGCCTGAACTGCTGCACAGGAACAGGGATGCTGTCATTAACAGGAAATAGACAGTAGTGTCATATGATTTTTAAAAATAAAACTGTAACTAGTTTTGACTCAGAGATCACTGTAGGGTCATCAATGATCAATAATCTATGTAAAATATCTGGATGAAGGGACTGAATGGATCAAAGCTGAACTACCTTGTACACCAAAATGATCATTCAATAGATCTTCAAATGGAGGTAGCGAATCTGCATTATGATGTAGACAGGGAAGGTTAGTGAGCGTACCCTCAACAGTAATAATATAATGTGAGTTGTCTATTGCAGTCGGGAACAATTTAAATGGAGAGAGATTGCAGAACTCTGTGATGCAGATGTTTTTCATATTCTTGGTACATGAATCATATGAAGTCTGTCTGCAGATGCAGCAAGTGATTCAGAAGGTAAGTGGAATGATGCTGTTTATGGCAACGGGTATTGGGTTTAATTAGGAATATTTCACTGCATCTGTGCAAGGATTGCTGAGACCGCTTCAGATACACAGGGTGCATTTCTGATCCTCTAAACTAAACAAAAAGAATTCAATTCCTTTCAAAGATGTTTAAAGATGCTTCCCTTTACTCATTCCAGAAATGAAGGCCTTTTGTTATCGGGGATTATCTGTTTAGATCTTAGATGAGAAATCTTACTGAATCACGATTTTCAGAGAAGTCTTTCAGCTGGATGCATATTTTCTATTGTCAAGAAGACTAAAGCTAGATAATATTTTTTTTGAATGATATACATTGTTATTAACACAAATATTATGAAGATATCAACCCATTTTTAAAAATTACGCAGATGCATATAAGGACCTCATCAAATCATAAAACGGGCACATTATTTTCTTTTGCTAATGAAATGCACTGTGCCAACAACAGCAATGATGCTGCATACAGCATACACTTTATTATCATCCATTCCAGAGAATGTACATGGAGAGTGCACATGGTCCAGTTTGGTGTTCAGTTGACATTCTTGTATTTTTCCACACAGAGACGGAGAAAAATATTACTTGCTTCAGAAGCAGCAGCCTCTCTCTCTCTCTCTTACTTTGTTCTGCCTGAAAACAAGGTGTAAGAGCAGAAAAATCCTGAGTCATCTTTACCACTCGTGGAGGATGCCTGATGAGGATTCATAGGAATCTCTGTACAGCTCGAATCAAAGGGAATTCAGACAACTCCAAATCCAAATCCAACTGTTCCGGGAAGAAATCCGCATTCACAGACATTAGTGTGATAAGAATAAATTCAAAGTCAGAAACATATTTGAGATACCCTATCATTTTACCATTTGTTCACAGTTCAACTTTCTGTGTCTCAGATTTTTCTAGAAAATTACCCAGTCTGATATCTATATCATTGGGCACAGCACTCAGCTGGTTACATTTAAAATTTGCTTTCACCAATAGAGGAGTAGGAAAAGACATGAGTGACCCTCCAACATTGGTCAGAACACGAACAAGGGATTCTGAAAGGGTTGTTAAGGTGTGAATTCCCTTCCACAGAAAATTGTGATGCCTGGATATTTCCATTTGTTCAAAAATGTCTGTGTAAGACATTTGAAAGACAAATGAATGTAGGGAAATGGTACACTGACAGAAAAGTGCTGCTGTGACCTTAATCAGATAATAGTGCATAGTAGAGCCGTGACAAAGTGTCTGATGACCCACTCTTGTTTCACAATCCCGTGTTACTATGGTGCATTCAGCCTCTCACAGCTCCTGCAAGGTGCAGATGGGGGCCAATGCTCCACAGTAACACAGGATTTCATTTAATCCCTCACAACTGGCACACTCAGATTCGTATGGATTGGAAAATGTTATTTGGAAATCCAGGCTGGTTTTGAAAGACGCCCCTGGTCTGTTTACAGAGTGCCCCCTCTACAACTTGTGCTTCATTTGTTGGCCTTGGTCTAGACCAGGATTCGTTATGAATAAAGCTCCATACCTCACTCAGAGATGACTCAAAAATGCTTTGCTCTCTCTGATTGCAATATACAATAACAGTACATCCAGGAAAATTACAGCTGTTTACTTTGAAATTAGAGAAAATGAAAACATCAGGAACAGGAATAGGTAATTCGGGCGGTCAAGCCATTGTATATGATCATGGCTGATCTACTGTTCGCATTAACTCCTCCATCATGCCCAGTTCTTCACACTCCACAGCTCTCTGACAGGTCAAAGATTCATGTACCACCTCTTTAAATACTATTAGTGATGTAGCTCCCCTAACTCTCCAGTCAAGATAATTCCTGACATTGATTACCCTCTGTGAGAGGAAAACACTCTCTACACATACACCGTTACCTATTGAAATGAACAAGAGGTGAACACAGGGGCTCAGGGAAGAGTGAATGACCTTGATATCAAGGCAGTAGTTGACTGAGGATGTCATCGGGACCACCTAATTTTTTGAGCTTAGTGAGAATCAGGGCTAACCTCCTCGCTGGTTGGGGTCTTTCAGAGCACAAAGGAAGGTGTTTGTGGTCGGTGGCCAACAATCCTCTCAGTCCTGGAACATCTCTTCAGGAGATCCTCAGATTAACTTCCTCAGCACAAACATCTTCAGCTCCTTCGTCAACGTCTATGTGCCCCCATTCCCAGCGCCCCCCATCTATCCCAAGATCAGAAGCGGAGTGATCATTGAAGATCACACAATATTCGGAATATTTTGTCCCCACTCAGCTCCTGAACCGCTCTGTGACCATATTCAGAAAGACCCAAACAACATTCACGTTTGTGCTGTTAAAGTGTCGGTAACATTCATGTAACAGAACGGCCAGGCACTGCACATTTCCACAGTTAAAAGAGGAGCTCATTCAGCACCTCAAGCTGGTTACACCCGGATATGTGGAAACTATTCAGCCCATCGAAGTGACTGATCAAGAAGAGGGAGTGCCCATTCAATCCTCCTGCCTGTTCTACAGGAAAGGAGGGGTTTGGTCAATGCATTGAGCTGTTAAACAGGAACAGGCAGCGTCCAGTCAGACCCCTAAACCTGTTCTATGGAACCAGGAGGAGACCATTCACCCCTCGAGACACTTATACAGGAATAGGAGGGTGTCATTGATGCTTTAACCTGGAAAACGAACAGAGCAGAGACCGCACTCATAGACTGCTCACAATGTTCCTCGTGGCTCCATTGCCTGTGGAACAAATGATACTTTAACGTGTTTTGCTGGCAGTGAGGAAGGAAGCCAAATGTTTTGTGCCAAGCCTCAAGGAGGCATCTTCCATCTCCAAGAAGACAGACCCATGTTCTCCGTTGGGGTCAGAAGCTGGTGGGGATAGTTAACTGTTTTAGAATGAATGTATTGTGGCTCCTATCACGACGGTGGATAACGTGAAGTTCTATGTATGATCACACACCAAATGCACTGTATTAATGTTGGAAGAGTTTAGTTAAAGACTGGCTCTCTCTCTCTCAATCGAAATGGGGAGTGGCGTGGAGTGAGAGGAACGTTCTCAGAGTCTTTTAAGCCATCGAGAATCATTTAAACCAATTTTTTAAAAAAGCATGGAATTTATCACCGTATTAGTTCTGTTTGGAATATAATGAATATAATCCATCACCTTACGTTTCAATACAATCACCTCTTATTCTTCCAAGCGCTACAGAATAATCCTCATGCACGCCCGATGGTACAATCATCCCAACAATTAGTCAGGCGAAACTCCTTTATACTCTTTTTGCCAAGAGGATTATTCCTTATAGAGGAGAGAAACTCTGTGTGCAATACTCCAAATACTATCTCAACAACAGTCTAAGGTTGATCACAATAATTCTGTTCCCTCACTTAGCTGTCTCAGCTTCTTTCCTGTGGTGTAAAAAGCCATTCCTTCTCTCTACCCTGCGAATGATGTGGAATTTTGAAGTTTCTTGCATCTGTGCGTCAGTCATCACCAGAGGTGTCGATGGAGATGCATATCACGTTCAGATGGAGACTCAATCAGAAAGAATTCACTTGAAACAGGGAATGGTCACCAACCTGAAGGGAAATGCCTTACAGGAGAATGGAAATCAGGCAGAGAAAGGGAGCTATCTTTCCTTTTGTTCTTCCCTCACGGGATGTGTGCAGCCCTGTTCACGCCAGCATGTTCTGCTGATCTTGAACTGAGTGGCTGATTCAGCTTTTGCACAGGATAATAAAGAGTAAACCCCATTGCTGTGGGTTTGCAGTCACACAGAGTCCTGAACATGGAAGTATAACCCATTGCCTTCTCTAAAGCAAATAGATATGCTTCTGTTGAAAACTAGTGGTGATGACTTCATTTGCATTCCATCAACTTCCTTCATGAGATACCAACAGATTATTATTCTGTGCCGTTTGATTATGAGTCAATGACTTGATCACAATGCACTGTCTGTCCATCTGACAGATTCTGTGGAGAGGACAAACTAACCAGCTCAAGTGCAAATATTTTGTCACGTAAGCATAGTGAGAAGGGACTTGAAACGGTTATATCTGGATCTACCAAAGGCACAAACGATGGATTATTCAGCAGTTGCATTGAGGCTGAGAAGGTGACTGAAATATCCTGATAGTGGCCTTGGGCAGGATTAGTGAGTGGGGAGAATATGTAGAAATGTAAATATGAATGAAGAAAAAAGATCATGGAGATTAGGAACAGTCTGGTTTCTCCTTGCATATTGTTGAGTAAGTTGTGAATAGGAATTTGCGAGCTATAATCAGTAAGGAATAAAATTTTTGACTGGATCTGAAAATGATGACTTCCAAATTTTAACATTTGAATATGAACAGCAATTCAGTTCAATTCAGGTTAATGGTCAGATGGATGAATTATCAGGAACACCAAATATAGCGAGGATGGGATAATAACCATCTTGAATAATCCAAAGGATATCTTCGACCCGTGAGGCTAATGACATCCAAGGCTGAGAAAGGTAGAAAAGACCCCAGAATAAACTCCTGTCTGTTGTAATATTCCAGTCTAAGGTTCTCAGATTCTGATCCATTAATGGAACATCCCAGTCTAATGTTCTCAGATTCTGATCTCTCCTCCCCCTGTCTCTCGAGCTGCTGATCCCTGTTAGTCCAGTCATTGATGCTCCCGCCCATACTGGGATAACACATTGAACTGAGTCCTTAATTAATAGAAGAGGCAAACCCTCCAGTGACACATCTCGGATCCACGGAGACTGACATCAATCACAGTCACTGAACAAATAGCTCCAGCCAAAGCCTTTCAATTCAATATTGTTTTATTCAAATTCAAAACAATGATTCAAAGTGTCATTTCCTGGATGGGCTATGTGAGGGTGACTAATAGAACAAATCCTGAGGCCTGTAGATCAATTGAGTGTAACCATTCAATCTGTCTTGGATGCAGGAGTAATGCCATAAGTTTATCAGAACGAAAACATGCGTTTCTGATTATAAATGGAAACATACATCCTGGAACTATTGATCAAGCATCATAATTTCAATAAAACATTGAGACAATTTTTATAGTTCATGATCTGAGGCGAATGTGCGTCTGAGAAACGTGGGGTTGTAACAGACAAGTGGCATGGATATGTTAACAGAGAATTGAACGTGATAAATGTAATTCAGATTGTTATTCCAGGTTTAGAGAGAGGCAGCTGAGGCCTGTGCTATTGATGTTATCGATGTTAGTGAACTGTGATGAAATGTCATTTACTGGACTTCAATTATAGTGTGATTATGGCATTGTGGAGGAGACAGGAAACAGAGAGAATTGTGGGACATGGCAGTTCTGACTGGAGGGAGGGACAATAATATTCCTCAGTCATCAGTATTGGAATGTTACTCTTTATAACTCATATGAAGAACAGATTCAAGGATATATCTAAAGTGAGGAATGAGGAGTAAAATCTGTTTATTGAACACAAAATACGGGGACAAAATGATTTTCTGTCCGTACTAAACCATGGGAAGTACAAAGAAATAAGATACACTCATGATATTGAGCTACATAAATTGAAATGTGTATCACGAAACCACGGAAGTGGTGTGTAATCTTTATCAATCATTATTTGCCCCACAGCTGAGATGCTGATTTCCCTCTGTCAATGATCCACCTCATTGAGATTCTCTGGCGCAGTATCTCAGTATTGAGGGGGTTCTCAGTTCCTGCTACTGTTCACCCAGTGTATTTAAATTAAATCACCTTCTCACTGTAGAGAAAAAAAATCACTCGGCCTTTTGGACTCTGTTTAACGGTCAGCATCTCAGCTCTGTGATATTATTGGCGATGAATGCTCTGGGGCCACAGTCAGTATCCGCACAGTGCTCAAACGGTATGACAATAGATAAAGACCATGCAGTCCGTGAGAATTTCTAATTAAAACTTCAATTTTCTGTCTATTCCTGTCTATCTCCCCCCATGCTGTCTGCTGATCTATCCAACTCACCCTCTTGTTGCATCCCTCCAAGCACCCCCTGTTTCCAAATTGTGCAGTTGTACAGCTTGATGTTTTGGCTGTTTTGGAGAAATGGATAGAGCAGGGACAGGACTGATCGTTGGAGGGTCTGGGTTTGGATGCTTCAGTCAGAATAAGTAAGGTACTAACAGTGGGGCGGGGGTGGGGTTGGGGTGGGGGAGGGTGAGGTGTCATTGAAAATCAAAGACAGCATTACTTTGGTAGAATGGATGCTTGATAAGGACTCGTCTAGTGAGGTCGTATGGGAAGAGGTTAGAAACAAAAACGGAGAGGTCACCCTGTTGACGGTTCTCTATTGCCCTCTGAAAAGTTCCAGAGATGTAGAGAAAAGGATTACAAAGATGACACTGGATAGGAGCGAAAATAACAGAGTAGTTGTTATGGAAGAATTTAACTTTCAAAATATTGACTGGAAATGCTGCAGTTCACTTACTTTATACGGGTCAGCTTTTGTCCAATGTGTGCAGAATGGTTTCCTGACACAGTATGTAGATAGGCCAACAAGGGCCGAGGCCAAATTGGATTTGGAACTGAGTACTGAACCAGACCAGGTGTTAGATTTGGAGGTAGGTGAACACGTTGCTGATAGTGACCACAATTCAGATATGTTTACCTTAGCGATGGAAAGGGACAGGTGTATACCGCAGGACAAGAGTTATAGCTGGGGGAAAGGCAATTATGATGCGATTTGGAAAGGTTTTAGGATGCATAGGATGGGGAGGAAATTGCAGAGGATGGATACAATTTAGGTGTGGAGCTTTTTCAAACAACACCTACTGTGTGTCCTTGATATGTTTATACCTGTCAGGAAAGGAGGAAGTGGTCAAGTGAGGCTGCTGTGGTTTCCTGAAGCAGTTGAATCGCTTGTCAAGAGGAAGAGGGAGGCTTATGTAAAGATGAAACGTGAAGGCTCAGTTCGGATGCTTGACAGTTACAAGTTAGTCTGGAAGGACTTAAAAAAAGAGCTAAGAATAGCCAGGAAAGAGCATGAGGAGTCTTTGGCAAGTAGGATCGTGGAAAACCCTCAAGCTTTCTATCAGTATGTCACAAATAAAAGAATGACCAATTGAAGATTAATGACAATTAAGGACAGTAGTGTTCAGTTGTGTGTGGATTCTGAGGAGATAGGACAGGCTGTAAATTAATATTTGAATCAGTATTCACAATGGAAAAAGAAAATGCTGTCGAGGCCAATACTGAGATACAGTCCATTAGACTAGACGGGATTGAAGTTCGTAACGTGGAGATGGTAGCAGTTCTGGAGAGTGTGAAAATAGCTATGTCCCCTGGGCCAGATGAGATTTTTCAAAGGATTCTCTGAGAAGCTAGGAAGGAGTTTACACAACCATCTGTTCAGATTTTTACATCGCCGTTGTCTACAGGAATAGTGCCAGAAGACTGGAGGACAGCAAATGTGGCCCTTTGTTCAAGAAATTGAGAAGAGACAACCCTGGTAATTATATACCTGTCTTACTTTGGTTGTGGGTAAAGTGTTGGAAAGGATTATAAGAGATAGGATTTACCATCATCTAGAAAGGAAACATTTGTTTAGAAATAGTCAACAAGGTTTTGTGAAGGGTATGTCATGCCTCACAAATCTTACCGAGTTCATTAAGAAGGTGACCAAACAGGTGGATGAGGGTAGAGTGAGGTATATGGATTTCAGTGAAGCGTTTCATAAGGTCCCTCATGATAGGCTATTGAAGAAAATATGGAGACCGTGGTGTTGGAAAAGCCGAACAGATGAGGCAGCGTCCAAGATGCATGCACGTTGATGTTTCTCTTGTTAGCCCTTCATCAAGAATCAGTTTTCTGCTCGGCAGCATCTGCAGTCGTCATTTTCTCCTTGCTCCTCGGATGTTGCCTGACCTGCTGTGCGTTTCCAGCGCCATACTCCCGACTCTGATCTCAAACATCTGCAGTCCTTACTTTCTCCCAGAAAATATGGAGACATGGAATGGTGGGCGATTTAGCGTTTGGATCACAAATCGTCTAGCTGAAAGCAGAAGGAAGGTGGGAGTTGATGGGGAATGTTCATCCTGGAGTTTCGTTACTCGTGGTATACTGCAAGGATCTGCTTTAGAGTGACTGTTGTTTGTCGTTTTGAAAATGACCTTAATGAGTGTATAGAAGGATGAGTTAGTAAATTTATGCTTGACAGTAAGGTCGGTGGATCTGTCGGCAGTGCTGAAGGATGTTGTAGGAACTGAGCTGTAATGTTCTATGTGCATGGACTATAATGGGCTAAATAGCTTCCTTCTGTGATGTAACGATTCTGAGGTACTCTGACCACAATAAAAGCTTTAGGTGCCTGGAGAGACAAGCTGGTCCAGGAAAGGACGCACACTGCACAATCATCCATCATCTCTTCCTGTTCTCTGATATACAGCGGCCTCAAAATATCAGTCCAAACAAAATAGATTGATTCAAATTCACGCAGTCAGGAGGACGTTCACCGGAGGGGATTGCCGTCAGGGGATTCAATGAATAATAGGATTTCAGAATAACACAAAAAATAAAGCAAAACCACAGCAGCATAATAATTGGCAGCAGAGTAAAACTTACAGTTCCAAATATTTCCCAGTTCAGCATTGTGTTCAGTTTTGGTCACCTTGCAGTAGGAAGGATGGTATTAAACTGGAACATTACAAGGATGTTGCCAGGCCTCAAGGGTCTGAGTCAAAGAAAGAGGTTGGATAAGCTGGGACATATTTCTTTAGAGTGCAGGAGACTGAGGGTATTGAATTGCTTCGAGAAGCTCGTCATGGTCCACATCAGTTCCAGTCTCCCAGCCTGCCTCGATCCCCTACAATTTTCCTACCAGTGGAATGGGTCCATAGCAGCTTCCATATCCCTGGAGCATCTGGACAACAAGGACACCCACGTCAGATTCCTGCTCATTGACTATATATTCACCTTCAATACCATTATTCCCTTCAGACTGATCACAAAACTCCTTGACCTTAGTCTTGGCTCCGCCCTCTGAAATTGGATCTTCAGCTTTCTGAACTACAGTACACAATCAGTGAAAATAGGTAAGTGTGTCTCTTCCATGGTAACATTCAACACTGAAATCCCAAAGGATGTGTGCTCAGCACCCTATTATACTCCCTGTACACCCACAGCTGTATTGCCAAATTTTGAACGAATGCCATCTCCGTGTTCACTGATGACATCATCATAGTAGGACAGGTATGTAATGATAGCAAGTCAAAATACAGAACGGAAATAGAGGACTTGGTGATGTGCTGCACTGAGACCATCCTCTCTTTCAACGTCGGCAGAACTAACCAACTGATCAATGACTTCAGAAAGAAATGAGGAGAACACGCTCCCATCTGCATCATTGGAACGGAAGTTGAAAGGGTGGAAAGCATTACGTTGCTTGGAGTGATGATAACCGACCTCCCGTGTAGATGTGACAGCCGAGATGGCACAAGAAAAGCCTCTTCTTTCTCTGGCAGCTCAGGACATTTGACATGTCCACAAGGACCCTCACCAATGTCTACAAATGCACCACTGACAGCAAACTATCTGTGTGCACAATGACCTGGTGTGGCCACAGCCCTGCCCAGGACAGTAAGAGAAATGACAGAAGGTTGTGTGCACAGCCCATGCCATCATGGAAACCAACGTCCTATCCATTGTCTCCATTCACACAGCTCACTGCCGTGGAAAGTCTGACAGCATTTACAAAGACCCATCGCACCCTGGATCTCCTTCAATCTCTTCCATCATGCAGACAATACAGAATCTTGAACACACAAACCAGCGGCTCATGAACAGCATCTTCCCAACCCATTATTAAACTGAGGAATGGACTCTCTAACTTCAAATAATGCTGATCTTGCTCACATTGACGTTGCCTATTGCCTGCCCTTTCTAGTGTAGCCTTTATGCCTCAGTATTGAATCCTTCAACCTGGGAAAAAGCTTGTCTCTATCCACCCTGGCTACACCTTTCATGATTTTGCAAACCTCAATCAGGTCCCCCCTCAATCTCCTTTTATCTAGTGAAAATAAACCCAACCTACTCAGCCTCTCTTCATAGCTAGTATTTCATTCTGATTAGTAGACAGATTAGTAAGTTTCAGTCACATAAGATACAGAATAAGCTAGTCACAAATGGCTTGAATGAAGAGGGATATTTTTCAGAATGGAGGCTTGTGGGCAGCAGTGTGCTGTAAGAATCAGTACTGAGTTCACTGCATTGCATCATTTATGAAAAGGATTTAGATGTGAATATTGGGGCCATAGTTAGTTAAGGTTACAGATGACATCAGAAAGGTGGTGTAGTAGATTATGTGAGAGTACAACAAGACCACAATGAGATGAGACAAAGAGGCAAGGAGTAACAGATGAAATTTAATTTAGAGAAATATGAAGCTTTGCATTTTGGGAAGGCAAATCAGGGCAGACATTATACACTTCATGGTCAGGTCCTGGGGCATGTTGTGAAACAAAGGGGCATAGGGCTGCAGGTGTATTGTTCCTTGAAAGTGGAGTCGCAGGTAGACAGTGTGGTGCAGAACAAATTTGGCACTTTTGCCTTAATCAGTCAGAGCATTGAGTATAGGAGTTGTGGTGGTATGTTGTATCTGTACAGGATGTTGGTGAGGCCACTTTAAGAATACTGCGTACAATTCGGTTTTCTGCAGAAATGACTTACACGGATGTTTCAGGACTGGAGGTTTGAGCTTTAGGCAGAGGCTGGTTAGGTTGAGGTGTTACCCCCTGGAGTGTCAGAGGCTGAAGGGTGACATTAGAGAGGTTTATAAAACCATCAGGGGCATGGATATTCCGAACAGCCACGTTCTGCTCTCCAGGGTAGGGGAGTCCAGAACAAGACAGCATAGGTTGAAGGCGAGGGGGATTGATTTAGAATGGACTTGAAGATATATGTTTCACACAGTGAGTGGTGTGTACCGAAAGTGCACTCAGAGGAAGTGGTGAAGGCTGTTACAATCGCACATTTAAAAAGTATTTGAAAGAGGAGGGATATTGGCCAAATGCTGGGAAATGGGACTAGATCAGATTTGATATCTGATCGGAGTGAACATATCAGACTAACGGGTCTGCTTTCGTTCTGCATGACTCTGGTTCTATAAGAGGGATGATGAAAAATTCTGTATGGTCCTTTCAAGTCTTACTTCTCTGGAAGTTTATCATGCCTCTCGGTTCACATTGATTCAAAGCTGCATGAGTTAAATATTTGACGGAGAAGTGAGTCACGGATAATGGGATGCAGACAGGAAAGTGGGGCTGAGACCCCAACCTGATCAGCCACAATCTTAGTGCCTGGTGGAGAAGGATTAAAGTGTCTAATGACCCACACCTGTTCCTCAGTCCCATGTTCCTGTGTTCCATTCAGCCCCTCAAACCTGCTATACAGGAACAGTTGGAGGCCACGTACTCCTATAACCTGGTGCACAGAAACAGAGGAGACCATTCAGCCTCTCAAGTCTGTCACACACGCTTTGAGGTGATTTGGGAAATGTAATTGGAAAGCCCAGGCTGGATATGAAAGAAGCCCCTCATCTCTCTTTAGAAAGCTTCCCCTATCTGCAGCTTGTGCTCCATTTGTTGGTCATGTTGTAGACACAGATTCACTGTGAATACAGTCCACATGCCTCAGCCAGAGATGGCTCACAAAACCATCTGGTCTCCCTGACTGCAATATGCAATACCAGAACATTCATAAAAATAACACCCACTAACTTTCCAAAAACAGAATGTGAGAACATCAGAAACAGCGGCATGTCATTCACTCACCAAACCTGTCTTGCCCTTCACTAAGATCATGGCTGATCTGCTCCTGGCCTCAAATCCTCTTTCATACCCAATTCTTCATCGCCCTCAACTCTCTGACAGGTCAATTTTCATCTAGTTTCTCTTCAAATACTTTCAGTCATCTAGCTTCCCGAAAACTCTTGAGAAGAGAAATCCTGACATTCAATCCCACCTGTTTGAAGAAAACACTTACTGCTCCTATATCATGGCTTATTGATCCGAACAAAAGAGGTTGAGACAAGGGTTCAGGTAAAAATGACTGGCCCCGATATCAAAGCAATGGTTGACTTCTGTTGACATCAAGGAGCTTAACAAAACTGGACTTAATGGGAATCAGAGTAAACTCTCCAGTGTTTGGTGTCAAACACGGCACAAAGGAAGATGTTCACCATCTCAGTCCTGGGTCACCTCTGTGGGAGATCCTCAGGGTAGCTTCCTCTTCACAAACAGCTTCAGCTGCTTCCTCAATGTCTTCCCGCCCCCACCCTCACCCTCCGCACCATATGATCAGAAGTGGGGATGGTCACTGAAGATTCTACAATGTTCAGAACATTTTATTCCCCATCAGCTCCTGAACTGGTCTGTGTCCATGTGCAGCAAGGCCCAGACTCCATTGAGACTTGTGCTGTTAAAGTATCAGTAACATTCATGTAACAGCACTTCCTGACACTGCGCATTGCCACAGTAAAACAAGAGTTCATTCAGTACCTAACGCTGGTTTTACAGGAATATGGGGAAGCCATTCAGCCCATTGACATTATTGGAGATGAACAGGGATAGCCCATTCAGTGCATCCAGCCCATTACTCAGGAAGAGAAGGAGTCTAGTGTGATGGACCACACCAGAACCCCTCGAAAATATTTGACAGCATAGCCTAGACTTATATGTTTTCTTATTTTAAAGGAAATGTAAAGTTCCTGTTCCAGATGCAATGTGACAGGTCAAACAACTCGGTGTGAAGCAACATACCATCTATTTCAACACGAAAGAAGAAATAACACCACAGAAAGAGGAATTTAGAATAACGTAATTCTATTGGACAGCTTAACAGAATAATAGATCTAGGAACTATGACTAATGAACTGTTCCAATATAGGGAAATCCCATAAACACAGCCCTTGGCAAAAAGAAATATTCAGACACAAAATGTCACAAACATTTCTCCAATCCAGGAATTAAAAACAGCATCAAGAGAAAATTCAGAGTGGGTAGCAACCAGCAGACATTCACTGAAGCTTCCAACTCTGTGGAGACGCCAATAGTTTCTGATGTTACTGAGAAACCAAAACCCAGTGATCATAATCTGTGAGAGCTGGCCACACCCATTCAGGTTGCATTAAAATTAACACAAGGCCTCCCTAGCTGTTACTCAAGTGGTCTTAACTAGCCAGCTTGGTTACAATCATTGAATCACTCTCTTAAAAGAAACCCGGACAATATAACCTCTTGAAGCTGCAGCACCATCACACTTTTCAGCACATCGAGCTGTCAAACAGGAACCAGGGGTAACCAGTCAAGCCCTTGGCCCTGTCCAATTGGACGAGGAAGAAGCCAGTCAGTCCCTTGAGTCACTTGTACAGGAACAGCAGGAGGCCATTCCCACCTCAATGCACTTACATGGGGGTCAGAAAGAGGTAATTGATGCTGATTCCTGATCAATGTCTTATGCCCAATACGTCGATTCTCCTGCTTCAAGGATGCTGCCTGACCTGCTGTGCTTTTCAAGCAATTGACTCTCTACTCTGATCTCCAGCATCGGCAGTCTTAAGGGTCTCCTAATTGATCTCTAAAGTGATGAACAAGTGGGGCAGACGCTGCACAGACAGACTGTTCCACGTTGTTCCTCTTGGCTCCGTTGCTCATGATACACATGTGGGACTTTAATGTGGTTATATAGTGGTGAGCAGGGAAGCCATATGTCTTGTGTGTGAAGTCTCAAGAAGGTATCTTCCATCTCCACGAAGACACCCTGGTGTTCTGTATGTAGGGTGGAAGCTGATGGGAATAGATACCTGTTTCAGATGGAAGGTATTGTTGCTGCTGTTGGGGATTGTGAATAACCTGACGTTCAGTACAGGGTTCACACGCTGACTGCACAATAACGTGGGGAAAGTTAGTAAAGGCATATAAACTATTATGAAAGTCACGTTAGACTGATGAATGGATGCTCTAATTTCAAATAATGCTGATCTTATTCATGGTGATCTTGTCAAGTGCACGTCTTGTTCAGTGTAACCTGTGTGCCTTACTCTGTTCAAGTCTATTTCCACCCTATGATCTGTCTGGCCATGCTTACTATGATCTGCCTCCACTGCTCATAAATAAAGTGATTCCCTGTATTGAGATACACGTGGCAATAAATCAAACCAATCAATCCTAGGTAAAGTATGGAATTTCTCTCCCTGTCAATGTGTCTTTTGGAAATAAGTGATCGCTGCCACTCCTCGTGTTTCAGCGTCACCATTTCTTAATCTCTCACAGCTCTACAGATTAAACATTCAGCTTATTCACTCTATCCTCAAGTTACCATCACCCGTGTCTGTGGTAAGGATATCATTCCTTACAAAGGAGATCAAATCTGCAGAGAGTGCCCCAAATGCTCTCTCAGCAAGCCTCTACAACAGCAGGAAGTTGGCTTTACTTATGTACTCGAATCATCTTACAATGAAGACAGCATACCATTGACTGCACCCATTACTTACACAGGGTTTGATTCAGACCGGTCAGCATAAAATTGTGATTGGGAGATCATGCTTGTCAAATTTCTTAGAGTCCTTTGGTGAAGTGACAAAGAATGTTGATGAGGGCAGATCGGTAAATGTAGTCTCTATGGATTTCAATAAGGCCTTTGATAAGCTTCCACATGCAGGCTGCTCTGGAAGATTCCATCAAGTAGAATATTGGGGGAACTGGCCAATTGGATTCACAGTTGGCTTGTTGATAGGAAACAGAGGGTTGAGTGGAAGGATGCTTGTTAGACTGGAGGTTGGGTGCACAGCTTTTTGTTATCTATGATTTGGTTGAGAATGTACAAGGCATGATTAGTAAGTTTGCAGATGACACTAAAATAAGTGGGAGCATGATCAGAGAGGAAGTTTATCAGAAATTGCAGCAGGACCTTAATCAGGTGGGCAAATGGGCTGAGAAATGGCAAATGGAATTTAATATAAATGTGCGAGGTCTTGCAGTTGGAATCTCAAATCAAGATAGGAGTCTCACGGTGAATGGGCAGGCCTTAAGGGGTGTAGTGGGCAGAGAGACCTTGGAATTCAGGTGCATGGTTACCTGAGAGTGGAGTCACAGATAGGCAGGGCGGTGAAGAAGGCTTTTGGCACACTGGCCTTCATCAGGCAGGACATTGAGTATAGAAGTTGGGAATTTATGTTGCAGTTACACAGGACTTTGGTAAGGCCGCACTTGGAGTATTGTGTTCAGTTTTGTCACTTTGTTAGAGGGAGGATATAATGAAATTAGAAAGATTGCAGAAGAGATTTACAAGGAATTGCCAGGACCCAATTGTCTGAATTATAGGTAGAGGTTGGACAAGCTAGTACCTTTTCTTTAGAGTGTAGGAGACTGAGGGGGGACCTTATAGAGCTGAATAAGATCATGAGGGATATGGATAGGGTGAATGATCTCAGTCTTTTCCAAAGGTTAGAGAATCGAGGACGAGAGGGGACCAGTTTAAGGTTAAAGGGGAAGGAATAAAACGGAACCTGAGCGACCACTTATTTACATAAATGGCTGGTACGTGGATGAGCTGCCAGAAGATGTGGCTGAGGGGGGTGTATTAACAACATTTCAAAATCATTTGGATAAATATATGGATAGGAAAGGACTAGAAGGATATGGGCCAACTGTAGGGAAATGGGGTTAGTGTGAATGGACTTTTACAAGGTGGACTCGAACCCCTTTGTTAATTGAAACCAAACACCCAGAAAAGCTCGTCTCACCTCGTAATCTGTTAAAATATGAGTGACACAGATCTCCTACATTTCACTATTTAAACAAAAATTAGCAAGTTAGTTTCTTAACTTTAATAGTGAACACTTAACAAAAACTATTCGCAAATACAAGCCCCTCTTTTCTTCGCTACTTACTATCTGACTCCAAATCTGTAAAACATTTGCTGTTACAACAACCCACATATTAAACGTTACAATCTCAGGACCACACAGTCTCCATCTTTCCTGCTGTGTTCACTCTCTCAGCAGTTAATCTGCTGTTGGATGGCAGTGGCTCTCCCTCTTTTTTCAAAAGTCTGGGATCATATACTTCCCATGAAACAATAATTCTCATAATTTGATTGCTTTTCAGGTGTACAAACAATAATATTCAAATTCCATTGGCTTCGGATTTTCTGAGCACTATTTAAAGTCTTTGGTTGCATTTGAATTGCTGTCAAAACAGCAACCAAAACTCAGACTTCCATTTCCCAACTAATTGTTACATTTCTAACAGTCTGACCTTTAGCTGGCATCTGTGGCTGCACTTTCGATTCAGCAAAACCCGTCCTATCTTAAAGCGAACAGACATTGATTAGATTCCTGGCAGTAACACACCCCGGGCTATCTGTTCTTCTGTATACTAACCTCCTTGAACCCCTCGATTAGATTCCAGGCTGCAACTCACTCTGGACGATCTGTTATTCTGTATGTAACCCACCCTGAACATGTCAATTCGATTCCAGGCTGTAGCTCACTCAGGGGTATCCGTTATTCTGTATATAAACAACCCTAACCCCCTCGATTACATTCCAGGCTGTAACGCAGTCCGGGGTATCTGTTATACTGCATATAAACCACCCTGAACCCCTCAATTAGATTCCAGGCTGTAATACACCCCAGAACATCTGTTGTTCTGTATATAAACCATCCGGAACCCCTCAATTAGATACCAGGCTGTAACTCACTCCGGGCTATCTGTTATTCTGTTTCTAAACCACCCTGAACCCCTCAATTAGATTCCAGGCAGTAACTTCCTGTCGGGGTTGAAAGGGAAGACTGGTAGTTATAGGGAATGCTGGCTGACGAAAGAAATTGAGGGTTTGGTTTAGAAAAAGAAGAAAGCATATGTCAGGTATCGACAGGATAGATCGAGTGAATCCTTAGAAGAGTATAAAGGAAGTTGGAGTATACTTAAGAGAGAAATCAGGAAGACAAAATGCGGATATGAGATAGCTTTGGCAAATAGAATTAAGGAGAATCCAAAGTGCTTTCACAAATATATTAAGGACAAAGGGTAACGAGGGAGAGAATAGGGCCACTCAAAGATCAGCAAGGCCGCCTTTGTGTGTAGCCACAGAAAATGGGGGAGATATGAAAATAATATTTTGCATCAGTATTTACTGTGGAAAAGGATATGGATGATATAGACTGCAGGGAAATCGATGGTGACATCTTGCAAATTGTTGCACATATACAGAGGAGGATGTGCTGGATGTCTTGAAACGGTTAAAGGTGGATAAATCCCCAGGACCTGATCAGGTGTACCTGAGAACTCTGTGGGAAGCTAGAGAAGTGATTGCTGGGCCTCTTGCTGAGATATTTGTATAATCGATAATCACAGGTGAGATGCTGAAAGACTGGAGGTTGGCAAACTGGTGCCAATATTTAAGAAGGGCGGTAAAGACAAGCCAGGGAACTATAGACCGGTGAGCCTGATCTCAGTGGTGGGCAAGTTGTTGGAGGGAATCCTGAGGGACAGGATGTACATGAATTTGGAAATGCAAGGACTGATTCGGGATAGTCAACATGGATCTATGCGTGGGAAATCATGACTCACAAACTTGATTGAGTTTTTTGAAGAATTAACAAAGAAGATTAATGAGGGCAGAGCAGTGGATGCGATCCATATGGACTTCAGTGAGGCGTTCGACAAGGTTCCCCATGGGAGACTGATTAGCAAGGTTAGATCTCATGGAATACAGGGAGAAGTAGCCATTTAGATACAGAACTGGCTCAAAGGTAGAAGACAGAGGGTGGTGGTGGAGGGTTGTTTTTCAGACTGGAGGACTGTGACCAGTGGAATGCCACAAGGATCAGTGTTGGGACCTCTACTTTTTGACATTTATATAAATTATTTGGATGCGAGCATAAGAGGTACAGTTAGTAAGTTTGCAGATGACACAAAAATGCAGGTGTAGTGGACATCGAAGAGGGTTTCCTCAGATTACAACAGGATCTGGACCAGATGTGCCAATGGGCTGAGAAGTGGCAGATGGAGTTTAATTCAGATAAATTCGAGGTGCTGCATTTTGAGAAAGCGAATCTTAGCAGGACTTCTACATTTAATGGTGAGGTCCTAGGGTGTGTTGCTGAACAAAGAGACCTTGGAGCGCAGGATCATCGTTCCTTGAAAGTGGAATCGAAGGTCGATAGGATAGTGAAGAAGGCGGTTGGTATCCTTTCCTTTATTGGTCAGAGTACCGATTACAGGAGTTGGGAGGTCATGTCGCGGCTATACTGGACATTGGTTAGGTCACTCTTGGAATATTGCGTGCAATTCTGGTCTCCTTCCTATCAGAAAGATGTTGTGAAACGTGAAAAGGTTCAGAAAAGATTTCCAAGGATGTTGCCAGGGTTGGAGGATTTTAGCTACAGGGAAAGGGGCTGTTTTCCCTGGAGTGTCGGAGGCTGAGGGGTGAACTTATCGAGGTTTACCCTGGGGTAAGGGAATCCAGAACTAGAGGGCATAGGTTTAGTTTAAGAGGGGAAAGATATGAAAGAGACCTAAGAGACAACTTTTTCACGCAGAAGATGGTACGTGTATGGAGTGAGCTGCCACAGGAAGTGGTGGAGGCTGGTACAATTGCAATATTAAAGAGGAATTTGGATGAGTATATGAATAGGAAGGGTTTGGAGGGATATGGGCCAAGTGCTGGCAGGTGGAACGAGATTGGGTTGGGATACCTGGTCGGCATTGGCAGGTTGGAACGAAGGCTCTGTTTCCATACTGTACATCTATCTGATTCTATGACTCTATAACTCACTCCGGGCTACCTGTTATTCTGCATATAAAGCACCTTGAAACCCTCGATTAGATTCCAGTCTGTAACTCACTCTGGGGTATCTGTTATTGTACACATAATCGTCCCGAATCCCCTTGATAAAATTCCAATGTGTAACTAAATTCCAATTTTAAGAGACTCTGTACATTAGCCACTTCAATCGTTTGATTAGATTCCAGTCTGTATCACACTCCTGGGTATCTGTTAGTCTGTATATTAACCATCCAATCCAACCCTGTTAAAATTGCCCATGGTATTCAGGGAAGTGTAGGTGAGTTGTATTAGTCAGGGGTAAATGTGGGGAAATGGATCTGGATGGGTTATTCTTCTGTGGGTCAGTGTGGTCTTGTTGGGCTGAAGGGCTTGTTTCCCCACTGACGGGATTATATGAATCACCCGGAACCCTCTCGATTAGATTCCAACATGTAACTCACTTCCATGTATGTGTGATTCGCATGATTCAAAAACACCCCAAAACCTTCAATTCTATTCCACTTCGATAAACACGAGGAGCTGCATTTTGGGAAAGCAAATTTGAGCAGGATTTATACACTTAATGGTCAGGTCCGAGGGAGAGTTGCTGAACAAAGAGACTTTGAAGTGCAGGTTCGTTGCTCCGTGAGAGTAGAGTGGCAGGTGGATAAGATAATGAAGGCAGCGTTTGGTATGCTTTCCTTTATTGGTCAGAGTTTTGAGTATAGGCATTGAGAGGTCATGTTGTGGCTGGACTGGACATAGGTTAGGCCACTGTTGGAATATGGCGTGCAATTCTGGTCTCCTTCCTATCAGAAGGATGTTGTGAAACTTGGAAGGGTTCAGAAAAGATTTTCATGGAGGTTGCCAGGGTTAGAGGATTTGAGCTACTGGGAGAGGGTGAACAGGCTGGGGTTGTTTTCCCTGGAGCATCAGAGTTTGAGGGCTGACTTTATTGAGGTTTATAAAATCATGACGGGCATGGATAGGATAAATAGACAAAGTCTTTTCCTTGGGGTAGGGAGTCCAGAACTAGAGGGCAGAGTTTTAGTGTGAGAGGTAATATGAAAGAGACCTAAGGGGCAACTTGTTCACTCAGAGGATGGTACATGAATGGAATGAACTGCCAGAGGAAGTGGTGGAGGCTGGTGCAATTGCAACATTTAAAATGCAGCTCAATGGGTATATGAATGGGAAGGTTTGGAGGGAGATGGGCCAAGTGCTTGAAAAAGAGACCAGACCAGGTTAGGATATCTGGTCGGCATGGACGGGTTGGATCAAAGGGTCTGTTTCCATGCTGTACATCTCTATGACTGTATGACTCCGCGATTTTGTGACTCACTACTTGTTATCTGTTATTCTGTATGTAAACCACCCCGAACCCCTCGATTAGATTCCAGTCTGTCCCTCACTGCTGGGTCTCTCTTATGCTGTATGTAGACCCTAAACCCCTCATTTAGATTCCAGTCTGGAACTCACTCCTGGGGATCTGTTATTGGATCTGTGAAGTGATCCTTTTTGGATGTTAGACCGAAGACAAGATAAACTAAATGGTCAAATGTTACATTGGGAGCAGGAACACAGAAAGCTGCTGGTTCATTTCTGTCCTGTTACATATCTCCAAGTTTCAGATTGGGACTGAATTTCTGTCACAATGGGGAACGTCTCAAAAGCTGTTTACTGTCCTGCATGAATGCATCATCATAACATGAATTCCCTTGCAAGATAGGAAATGGAGACAGCTTCTGGAAGGTGTCTGTATCTCTGTGTGCGTGATTCTGTGTGTCTGTGTATGCACTTTATGTGTGATTCTGTGTGTGTGTTCAATGTTTCATATATTTTCGAACTATATTGAGGTTGCCAGTCTCTCTTGCTTTTCCTTATTTATAAACTCAATGTCATCGTTTTGCTGATATAAAATGGTGGCTGTGGACAAATCTAAAATGTCTGCCTGACTGATTTGTGTCAGGAATACTTTCAGCAAGGGAGAGGGGGCAATGTGTCAAAAGCCATTTCCATTCATTGATGCTAGCAGAGATAGGAAATGGAGACAGCTCTTGGAAGGTGATTAAAATGCAAATCCCAGAACCTGTTTACAGTGAATGCGGAGAGACAATGTGACATTCCAGTAAGTTCTGTCTTACTTTCCAAGCTCCTAATATATGAGAGAAACATAATATGCAAAACCTCATAGAGCTCAGCCACTGAATTGTAGATTTGCAGATTTGGATCAGAATCCTACCTGGCTAGGTCGATCCAAAATTGAAGGGTTTCTCAAATCCCACACTGACCTTCTGAGGGTTCAACATGTGTGTTGTCTCCAAATAAAAGAAAATACTGCACCTGCAGTTGAACAAAACTCTTTCTGGAACTTTGTGCATCTGTTGGTTTAAGTATCGTTCAACAGGATTGAAGATAAATGAGACAGTGAGAGATAGGCAGCACTGTAACCAGAATGGCAGTGCAGTATAAAAGGTATATTAATACTTTCAGTGAAAGGGGAATACAAGAGAATAGTCTTCAAACTAGGAAAGTTGGGAGTCAGTAAAGTTGTGTAGTTTGTGACTACATTGTGTTTATGTGAGTCAAGATTTGAAACCACTTGGCCAATAGTACACTTTGTGACTCACTCCCAGTTACAAGTTATTTCACATAAAAAGGTTAACATATCCCTCGATTAGATTTCAGGCTATAGCTCACTGCGGGCTACCTGTTATTCTGTATATAAACCACCCTGAAACCCTCGATTAGATTCTAGGCTCTAAGTCACTCCGGGGTATCTGTAATTCGTATATAAACCACCCCGAAGCCCTTGATTAGATTCCAAGATTGTAACTCACTCCGGGGTATCTGGTATTCTATATTTTAACCACCCGAACCCCTCGATTAGATTCCAGTCTGTAACTCACTCCGGGCTATCTGTTATGTTGTATATTAACTACCCTGAACCCATTGATTTGATTTCACTTCCTGACATGTTAAGCTCATGTTCCTAACACAATCTAATCTTAATAATGATCAATGTATCACTGGTCCTCCTATCTGCTGGCACTCCCATCATGTTAACTTTCTGATGTTAACATACATGATTACATGTAGCAGTGAGTCGCCGGTAGACAGAGTGGTGCTGAACACATTTGGCACATTTGCCTTAATCATTGAGTATAGGACTTGTGATAGCATGTTGTATCTGTACAGGATGTTGGTGAGGCCACTTCAAGAATACTGCGTACAACTCGGATTTCTGCAGAAATAACTGACCCGGATGTTCTAGGACTCGAGGCTTGAGCTATAGGGAGAGTCTAATTACGTTGAGGTGTTTCCCTCTGGAGTGTCAGAGGTTGAGAGGCAGCATTATAGAGGTTTATAAAATCATCAGGGGCATGGATATGCTGAACAGCCATATTCTGCTCCCAAGGATAGGGGAATCCAGAACAAGAGGGCATAGGTTGGAGGGGAGAGGGCGAATGATTTAGAAGGGACCTGAAGGAAAAGTTTCACACAGAGAGTGGTGTGTGTACAGAAAGTGCTGTCAGAGGAAGTGGTCATGGCGGATACAATCACAGGAGGATTATTGGCCAAATGCTGGCAAATGGGTCTAAATCAGATTTGATATCTGATCGGAGTGAACAGATTGGACTAACGGGTCTGTTTGCATTCTGCATGACTCTGATTCTATAAGAGGGATGACGAGTAATTCTGAAAGGACTTTTCATGTCAGAATTCTCTTCAGTGGAAAGTTATCGTGTCTCCCTGTTCACATTGAATGAAAGCTACGTTAGTTAAATATTTGACAAAGAAGTGAGTCATGCACAATGGGACGCAGACAGGAAAGTGGGGCTGAGACCACAATCTGATCAGCGACAATTTTAGTGCCTGGTGGAGAAGGCACAAAGTATCTAATGACTCACTCCTGCTCCTCAGTCCCATGTTCCTGTGTTTCATTCAGCCCCTCAAACCTGCTAGACAGGAGCAGTTGGAGGTTACTTACTCCTATAACCTGTTGCACAGAAACACAGGAGACCATTCAGCCCCTCAGTACTGTCCCACACGGTTTGAAGTGAATTGGGAATGTAATTAGAAAACCCAGGCTGGGTAGGAAAGAGGCCCCTCATCTCTCTTCACACAGCTTCCCCTCACTGCAAATTGTGCTTCATTTGTTGGTCATGTTGTAGACCCAGATTCAGTGTGAATACAGCTCCCATACCTCACTCAGGGATTGCTCACAATATCCTCTGGTCTCCTTGTCAACAACATTCAATACCAGAACATTCATGAAAATTAACACCCACGAACTTTCCAATAACAGAATGGGAGAACATCAGAAACAGGGACAGGTTGTTCTCCCCCAAGCCTGCCTTGCCCTTCACGAAGATCATGACTGATCTGCTCTTCGTCTCAAATTCTCTTTCATATCCAATTTTTCATAGCCCTGACCTCTTTGACAGTCAATTTCCATCTACCTCCTCTTCAAATACGTTCAGTCATCTCGCTCCCCGAACACCCTTGAGGAGAGAAATCCTGACATTCAATCCGACCTGTTTGAAGAAAACACTTGCTGCTCCTATATCATGGCCTATTGATGTGAACAAAAGAGGTTGAGACAAGGGTTCAGATAAAATGACTGGCCCCGATATCAAGGCAGTGGTTGATGTCTGTTGACATCAAGGAGCTTAACAAAACTGGACTTAATGGGAATCAGAGTAACCTCTCCAGTGTTTGGGGCCAAACATGGCACAAAGGAAGATGTTAACTATCTCAGTCCTGGGTCACCTCTGTGGGAGATCCTCAGGGTAGCTTCCCCTTCACAAACACCTTCAGCTGCTTCATCAATGTCTCCCCGCCCCCACCCTCCCCACCATAAGATCAGAAGTGGGGATGGTCACTGAAGATTCCACAATGTTCAGAACATTTTGTCCCCCGTCAGTTCCTGAACTGGTCTTTGTCCATGTGCAGTAGGATCCAGACTCCATTGAGGCTTGTGCTGTTAAAGTGTCCATAATATTCATGTAACAGCACTGGTGGGCACTGCACATTGCCAAAGTAAAACAAGAGTTCATTCAGCAGCTCACACTGGTTTCACAGTAATATGAGGAAGTCATTCAGCGCAATAACAGTATTAGAGTCGAACAGGGACAGCCCATTCAGTGCCTCCAGCCTATTACTCAGGAAGAGAAGGAGTCCAGTGTGAATAGGCCACACAGAGCCCCTCGAAAATATTTGAAGGAGGTAGCCTTGACTCTAATGTTTTCATATTTTAAAGGAAATGTAAAGTGTCTGTTCCAGATACAATGTGATTGATCAAACTACTCGGTGTGAAGCAAAACACCATCTACTTAAACACGAAAGAGAAAATGAAACCAAAGAAAGAGGTATTTAGAATAACGTAAGTCTATTGGACAGCTTAACAGAATAATAGATCTAGGAACTATGACAAATGAACTGTTCCAATATAGGAAACTCCCATAAACACAGCCCCTGGCAAAAATAAATATTAAGACACAGATTGTCACAAACGTTTCTCCAATCCAGGAATTAAAAACAACATGAAGAGAAATTTCAGAGAGAGTAGCAACCAGGAGACAGTCACCGAAGCTTCCAACTCTGTGGAGATCCGAATAGTTTCTGATGTTGCCGAGAAACCAAAACCCAGTGATCCTAATCTGTGAGAGCTGGCCACACGCATTCAGTCTGCATTAAAATAAACACAAGGCCTCGCTAGCTTCTTACTCAAGTGGTCTTAACTAGCCAGCTTGGTCACGATCGTTCAACCTCTCTCTTAAAAGAAATCAGGACAAAATAACCTCTTAAAGCTGCAGCGTTGTCACACTAGTCAGTACAATGAGCTGTCAAACAGGAACCAGGGGTAACCAGTCAGGACCTTCGCCCTGTCCAAACGGACGAGGTTGAAGCCAATCACTCCCTTGAGTCACTTACACAGGAACAGCAGGCGGCCGTTCCCACCTCAATGCACTTACACGGGGGCAGAATGAGGTAATTGTTGCTGATTCCTGATGAATGTCTTATGCCCCAAACTTCGATTATCCTGCTCCTGGGATGCTGCCTGACCCCCTGTGCTTTTCCAGCAATTGATGTTCTACTCTGATCTCCTGCATCGGCAGTCTTAATTGTCTTCTAATTGATGCTCCAACATGATGAACAAGTGGGGCAGAAGCTGCACAGACAGACTGTTCCACGTTGTTCGTCCTGGCTCTGTTGCTTCTGATACACATGTGGAACTTTAACGTGGTTTTCTCGTGGTGAGCAGGGAAGCCATATGTCTTGTGTGAAGTCTCAAGAAGGCACCTTCCATCACCGAGAAGACAGCCTGGTGTTCTCTATGTAGGGTGGAAGCTGGTGGGAATGTCTACCTGTTTCAGACGGAAGGTATTGTGGCTGCTGTTGGGGATTGTGAATAACCTGACATTCAGTACGGGTTCACACGTTGACTGCAAAATAACATGGGGAGAGTTAATTAAGGCATATAAACTATTAGGAAAGTCACGTTAGACTGATGAATGGACTCTCTAAGTTCAAATAATGGTGATCTTGTTCATGTTGACCTTGTCTAGTGCATGTCCTGTTCAGTGTAACCTGAATGCCTTTCTCTGTCCAAGTCTATTTCCACCCTATGATCTGTCTGGCCATGCTTACTATGATCTGCCTCCACTGCTCATAAATAAAGTGTTTCCCTGTACTGAGATACACGTGACAATAAATCAAACCAATCAATCCTGGGTAAAGTATGGAATTTCTCTCCCTGTCAATATCTCTATTGGAAATAAGTGATTGCTGCCACTCCTCGTGTTTCAGCATCACAATTTCTTCGTCTCTCACAGCTCGACAGATTAAACACTCAGCTTATTCACTCTATCCTCATGTTACCATCACCCCTGTCTGTGGTAAGGAGATCATTCCTTACAAAGGAGATCAAATCTGTAGAGAGTACCCCAATGCTCTCTCAGCAAGGCTCTTCAACAGCAGGAAGATGGCTTTACTTATGTACTTGAATCATCTTACAATGAAGGACAGCATATCATTGAATGCACCCATTACGTACACAGGGTTTGATTCAGAGCAGTCAGCATAGACTTGTGAGTGGGAGATCATGCTCCCCAAATTTCTTAGAGTCCTTTGATGAAGTTACCAGGAGGTTTGATGAGGGCAGAATGGGAGACGTAGTCTTTATGGATTTCATTAAGGCCTTTGGTAAGGTTCCACATAGCAGGCTGCTCAGGAAGGTTACATCTCGTAGAATGCGGGGGGAACTGGCCAATTGGATACACAGTTGGGTTGATGGTCGGAAGCAGTGGGTTGAGTGGAAGGATGTTTGTCAGACCGGAGGCTTGGTCCATTGCTGTTTGTTGTCTATGATTTGGTTGAGAATGTACAAGGTATGATTAGTAAGTTTGCAGATGACACTAAAGTAATTGGGAGCATGATCAGTGAGGAAGTTTATCAGATATTGCATCAGCACCTTAATCAGGTGGGAAATGGACAGAGAAATGGCAAATGGAATTTAATAGAGAAGCGTGAGGTCTTGCATTTTGGAAACTCACATCAAGGTAGGAGTTTCATGGTGAGTGGGAGGGTCTTCAAGGGTGCGGTTGGCAGAGGGACTTTGGTGTTCAGGTGCACGGTTCTCTAAGAGTGGAGACACAGGTAGACAGGGCAGTGAAGAAGGCTTTTGGCACATTGGCCTTCATCAGGCAGGATATTAAGTATAGGACCTTATGTTGCAGTTACACAGGACTTTGGGAAGGCCGCACTTGGAGTATTGTGTTCAGCTTTGTCACCTTGTTATGGGGAGGAAGTTATTAAATGAGAAAGAGTGCAGAAGAAATTTACAAAGACGTTGCCAGGACCCAATGGTCTGAGTTATAGGGAGTGGTTGGACAAGCTAGGACCTTTTCTTTAGCGTGTAAGAGACTGAGGGAATCCTTATAGAGCTGTATAAAATCACGAGGGGTATGATGGGGTTAATGTTCTCAGTCTTTTTCTAAGGTGTAGAGATTCGTGGATTAGAGTGGATCATTTTATGGTTAAAGGGGAAGGAATAAAAGAGAACCTGAGGGGCCACTTCTTTACACAGACGGCTGGTACATGGATGAGTTGCCAGCAGATGTGGTTGAGGGGGGTACATTAACAACATTTCAAAAACGTTTGGATAAATATGTGGATAGGAAAGGACTGGAAGGATATGGGCCAACTGCAGGGAAATGGGGTTAGCGTGGATGGACATTTACAAGGTGGACTCGAACCCCTCTGTTAATTAAACCCAAACACCCAGAAAAGCTCGCCTCACCTCGTAATCTGTTAAAATATGAGTGACACAGATCTCCTACATTCCACTATTTAACAAAAATTATCAAGTTAGTTTCTTAACTTTAATAGTGAACACTAAACAACAACTATTCACAAATACAAGCCCCTCTTTTCTTAGGTACTTACTATCTGACTCCAACTCTGTAAAAATATGCTGTTCCAACAACCCACATATGAAAATTAAAACCTCAAGACCATATAGTCTCCATCTTCCCCGCTGTGTTCACTCTTTCAGCTGCTGATCTCCCTGGGTCATTTTGTTTTTATTGCAAGTAGGTTTACATGAACATGTGTCTTTGATAGAGAGTGTTGGAGATGGCCAGTTAGCACTCCTGCTCTACAGCAGTTGCTCGGCTGTTGGATGGCAGCAGCTCTCCCTCCAGTGTTCAAAATTCTGGGTTTATATACTCCCCATCATACAATAATTCTCATAATTTGATTGCTGTCCAGGTGTCCAAACAATAATATTCAAATTCTGTTGATTTCCGGTATCCTGAGCGTTATTTAAACTCTTTGATTGTATTTGAATGGCTGTCAAAACAGCAACGAAAACTCATGTATCCATTTCTCAGCTAATGCTGACATGTGGAACAGTGTGACATTTAGCTGGCATCAGTGGCTTTAATTTCTATTCAACAAAACCCGATCTGTCTTAAAGTGCCCATACATGTTTTTGGCTTCATAACATCTTCCTGCTTCAGAAAATAAAATGAACCAGCAGAATGAAAAGATGGCTACATTTATTTTCCTCTAATTCTTAATCCCAATTATATGAAATACAAAAGTATTAATCTCAGTTATATCATTCATATTAATTCTGCACACCAATACAACACTGGAATAAGTCAAATCTTATCTCCACTGCTTTCCTTTAAATCCGCGAAAACCCATCTGCTATCACATTATAGGAGACGCAGCATGTACATTTTGTCAGTTTAAAGTCGGTAAAGTCGGTAAGGTAAGACTCCAATGAAATAGTCTCATATTCTGGTCTTTAACTATTCCAAAATCTCCTACAATTTGTTTGTCATACACATGTTAAAATATTGTCAGGCCAGTGTGAAACTTAATCATTCTTGTTCAATAATGGAGATTTTGTAACTTTTTTTCTGGTGGATATTGAGTTTTTTCGAAGTAACCAATTAGCCATTCAATTCCATCATCCTCTTTCTTTATCAATACATCTCCGACCCCGATATCCTGAGCATCAAACACAATTTTCAAAGGGTTTCAGAATATTTCGTGTAGGTAAAGCTGGTGTGGTGATTAATCCTGCTTTAAAATTCTCAAATGCCTCCTGGCATTGTTATGTCCACCACAATTCTGTTTCCTTCTTTCATAAATCCGTCAGTGGTGCCAATACGCTGCTGAAGTTTGGAACAAACTTCCGATAGAATCCAATCAGTTCCAAAAATTGAAGCACCTCTTTCTTCGAGGATGGTTGTGAAAATTCCTCAAAGCCCTTCGTCTTTGCGTTTCATGGGGTCAACCTTCCGTGTCCAATGTAATGTCCCAAGAACGTCAACAAGGCCTTCGCGAATTCTGTTTTCTTGAAGTTTATTACCAAGTTTGCTTCTTGTAATCGTTCAACCTGCTCTGCCAACTGTAACATGTGAGCTTTCAATCACTTGCTAAAGATCACTACAACATACAGATAAAATGCACCATTTGTTCATATGGCCACAACTCTGTTTCTGAGTCTTAAATGTGTGGTGCATTATTCATTCATATGGATAATGGATGAAAAACTCGATAAAGTTTTTTGTCATCTCTGGTATCTTTACTAGATAGTTTAACTGACTCCACGTTTTTTTTTTAAATTGAAAGGGGTCACTAAACCTGGCTTTGAAGAGATTTCTTACCACTGGTGGCAATACAAATACGTCATCCCCTCGGGAAACTTTCAAAGTTTCACTGTTTCTGTCTGCCACCTGCTTCATTCTATGCTGTGCTCTTCAGATACTGTTCAACTAACTCACCTACTCCATCTACTCTCTCCTTCACCTCATACACATAATCCAGGTGTGAGATTTCCGACTTTGGTTCTGTCAATTTATATGCAATTAATTTCAAAGACCTCTCACTTCATTTACGAATATTAACTCGAAGGAAGAAAAGTGAGTAGATTTATTTGGGGCATCTCTAATGGCAAACAATTTAATGGGGCACCTTTATCCCAATCATTTGGTCAACCATGACAGTACGCTGTTAACATAGTCTTCTGCATCTGATGCGAACTTTCCAAGTCTCTCTGGGATTCAGGATGGGACACACTTGATTTGAATTGCTGTATGCCTAAGCCATCCATGACTTCCTTAAACAGCTGAGCAGTACAATGAGACCCTTGGTCTGACTGAATCTCTCTGGGTAGCCCACAGCGAGTAAAGAAAGCTCCCAACTCCTCCACCTCCCTTTTTACCTTAACACTCCATAATAGAATTGCCTCTGGAAATCTGGTGGACACATCCATTATGGTCAGCAAATATTGGTTTCCACTTTTACTTTAGAAAGGGGTGCTACACAATTAATCATAACCCACGTGCAAGGTTCTTCGAATGCAGGAATTGGCAATAAAGGTGCTGGTTTTGTTACTGCCTGTTACTTACCTACCATTTGGGATGTATGTCACGTTTAACAAAAGTTAACAGCGTCCTTGTGCATTCCAGGCCAGTGGAAATGCTTCTGTACCTTAGCCTGAGTCTTCTGTCCACCTACGTGACAGCCTGCAGTTAGTTTATGAGCTACCCATAACACTGTACGTTACTGCTAACACAATCTGATGCACTTCGGCCCATTTCCTTTCTGCAGTAACCTATCGGGGTCTCCATTTTAATTTTATGATTCTATCTTTAAGTTAATAACGTTCAATAATATATTCTGATTCCTTTTCTGTGTGTGTGCATGTGTATGTGTGTGTGAATGTGTGTATATATCTGTTGTACGTACATTAGCCTTTCTGGACTAAACCCCTCTGCCTGATCCTCTGCCTGTTCAGGTTTTTCCTGCACCATTACATCAAACAGGGGGTCAGTTCACCGAGCATCAATTCATTTGTCTTTTTTGTTCGTTTTTCCTTCCTGCTGTAACTTATGACAGTGGGATCTTGTTACTACACAGTCTGGAAAAATTCCGGGGTAATTTTCTTTTAACTCACCAATTCCCTAGTTTTCCTTTGGCTTCTCTACACAAGGGGTGCCTATCCCACCTCGCCTCCTGCTAAATCGTTCCCGAGAACAAACTGCATTCCTGGAACTGACACTCTGTTATTCACTGTCACTGTTACTTCCCTAATCTTGATTTGGCATTCCATCCTGATGTTACACAAGGGAATGCTTAATTTCCTTCCCCATTCGACAAATTAACACGCTCTTGATTAACATGCCAGAAAGTGTGAAAAAATATTTCATCTCTTCCTATGAGATGGTGAGAGAAAGTGAGGGGTGCAGATGCTGGAGATTAGATTGAAAAGTGTGGGGCTGGAAAAGCACAGCACGTCGGCAGCATCTGAGGGGCAGGAGCGTTGACGTTTCAGGCATAAATCCTTCATCAGGAAAGTGGGGGGTAATTGAGGGGGAAGGAGGTTGAGAAATAAATGGGAGAGTGGGGGTGGAGCTGGGGTGGAAGGGAGATTGGAAGGCGATAGGTAGATGCAAGTGGGGTGTGATGGTCGTCGGTCGGAGAGGAGTGTGATAGGACTCCTAACGGTGGTAGGACAGCTGGAACCCTCAAACTGTATGGCATCAACGTTGACTTCACCAAATTCCAAATCTCCCCTCCACCAACCTCTCCCAGATCCAACCGTTCAATCTTGCACTGCCCTCTTGGACGGCCCTAACTAGCCATCTTCCTTTCCACCTATCGACTCCATTCGACCCTCCGACATATCACTATCACTCCCACCTATATCTTCAATTGCCTTCCCAGTGACCTTCCCACCAGCTCAGCTACTCCCCTCGCATTTATCTTTCAGCCCCCTTGTCCCCCCACCATGTTCCTGACTATGGGTTTCTGCCTGATATTTGATTGTCCTGCTGTCTGGATGCTGCCTGATCTGTTGTGCTTTTCCGGAGCCTCACTTCTCAACTATTACAGACTGAGCAGATCCCGTATCTCACAAAATTATAATTTCTTGTCCTTCTCCCCCTGTTCTTTCTGAGTAAACTTTATCTACAGAAGTGAATTCTTTCGAGAGATCAGGCACTGCCTTCATACCCAGCCCTTGCCTAGGCTGTGCAATTTCCTGCAGCTTCTCGGCTCCACTTGGGGTCTCCTTTACCAGTTTCACTAATGCCACTGGGCTTAGCCTCTTCTACCACATCTTTCCCCAAAGTGTCTTCCTTTAACGCCCAGCACGGTGTGTCCCAGCTTACTGCAGTGAAACCACCTTTACCCAGTGCCCTTCTTAAACCACCAGTACTGTAATTTTATGTGTTCCACTCCCTTATAGTGAGAACACCTGAGGCCTTTCACCACCATTCAACCCCCTTGGGCTTCTTTCTTCACTTGTATTGAATTATTGTGAACTACTGTTCGCTTTGTAATGTGTGATCGTCCTTTCTCCCAATTTACTATCCCTCACAGGGTGAAATTCCTGCCAGAAGCTAAATTTCATCTCATGCCCCAATGCATATTTACCTGCCATTTCTGACGCGCTTCTCACTTCTTGAACTTTCTATTCATTCACATTAATTCTTACTATCTCTGGAAGTGAGTCTTTTAACTTCTCCAGCAGATTAATCTCCCTTCAAGCGTCACAGGTCTTATCCATTTTTAAGGAGAGCACCCACCTGTCAAAATGACTGTGGTTACTTCTTTCAAACTCAACATAAGTCTGACCTGGTACCGTCTCTATTTTTCTGAACTTCTGTCTATATGCTTCTAGTACCAATTCATAACCAATCAAAATAGCCAATCTGACATCTTGATAATCTCTTGAACCCCCTCATCTGACAGCGCTGCACATACCTCACCAGCTGTGCCCACCAGCTTAGTCTGAACTAGCATTACCCACAAGTTCACTGGACACGTCATCTGCCTAGGCATTGTTTCAAATGAAATAAAAAAGTTTTGACATTTTTCTCATCGAAATATGGCAAGTTACTAACCTGGCTGTATACATCCCTAAGTTCTCCCTTCATCTCCATCCTATTAACTTAACTTTCTTGTCTAATTCCCAACTTCTGAATTTCAAATCCCCTCTCTCTTTCTTTTTCCTCTCTTTCTCTTTTGTCTCTCTCTGTTTCCGTCCCTTAATTTATCTTCTAACTCCAGTTGCCACATTTGCAATTTAAGGTTTTTCTAACTCTACTGCAGTTGCCTATTTCCTGTTGCCTAATGGAGTGCTTAACTAACTCCATTACAATTTCAGCTTCCCTTTTCTCCCTGGTTAAACCCAATTCCAACCTATTTGCTAATTCTAAAAAATGTCCTCCTTCTGTCTTTCTAAACTTCCTTGGAAAATTTGGGAACCTCTTTAGTAATGATAAAAGCCATTTCCCTCACTTTTCATTTAACTAACCACAAGTAACAAAATTAAACGAATTTTTCCACTGGTTTTATTTGAAGAACAAAGTCACTAATTGCAATGAGTTGGAATTTGCTGGGACCTGTTGCATCTCAAATCTGTTCAAGTCTGTCCAAGTGCCGCACGGCAAGGCCCCAAACTGTTATGACATCAATGTCGAACCCCTCTGTTAATTAAAACCAAACACCCAGAAAAGCTCACCTCACATCATAATCTGTCAAAACGTGAGCGACAGAGAACTCCTAAATTTCCACTAATAAACAAAAAATAACAATTCATATGTGTGCAAGTTAGCTCGCTGAGATTGAAGGTTTGTTTTCAGAAGTTTCGTCACCATGACTAGGTGACATCATCAGTGGGAGTATCTGCTGAAGCTCTGGTGGTATGTCCCAACTGTCTATTTATCGGTCTTGGTTTCTTAAAGTGGGTGATGTCATTTCCGGTTATTTTAACAAGAGATTGTAGACAGGATCTAAATTGATGCGTTTATTGATGGACTTCGGGTTAGAATACCATTCCTCTAAGAAGGTCCTTGCGTGTGTGTGCTTTGTCCCAGTCAAAGTGGTTCCCTTCTTTGTCTGTATGTATGGAACATAGTGATAGTGTGTCATGTCTTTTGGTGGCTTGTTGGTGTTCATGTATCCGCGTAACACAACAACAGGACAGTTTCAATGGTGGAAAAATGATTTTATATACACTGTTTAATAAATGTGTGTGTGCAGATAAGTCGCATTTTTCATATGTGCACAACACATCGTAATTGAACAACAGAGACACAGTTAACGAATAATGATGCATATGATGTATAAAATTGATAAAACATTAACTTGATTTGATCCTCTCAACGTTCCCTCCTTTTCTGGAATTCCCAACTCTAATCTCTCATTCTTACCAGGATGTGTGCTCCAAATGCTTGATTCTGGTGTTCCAACTTATTTCAGTTAATCCCCTTTCTACCGGGACTTCAATATATTGACCTGTTGGGTTCTTTCCAAAGCTAGTGTCTGTCATATTATTGGAGATAAATATTCTGGCATCAGTTCAGCATTTAAACATATTACTCTGTTGTACATGCACTGTACCAAGGACCACAGCACACAGGCATTGCCAAAACATTGGGGGATGTTCATCTACTTCTTTCGATCATGTAGTTTTCTCATTTTCCACATCTACATATCTATATCCTGTCTCTCGTTCTCCCTTTGTATCTAGTTAAGAAATCCACCAATTATTCTTCGTGTCCCATTCCCAAAACTCTTTTTTTTAGTTTATATCTAATGCTCTCTTCAAGATGTAATGTGGTTATAATTAAGCAATGTAACTAACAGGACATGCGGGAGGAGCTGGTCAAAGTTAATTGGAAGGGGAGCTGAGCAGGAAAGACCATGGAGCAGCAACGGGAGGAGGTTCTGGGGATAATTCGGAAGATAATACCAGATTTGCAACCCCAAGAACTTGAAACATACTCATGGGAGAACAAGGCAGCTATAATTGATAATGCATCAAACCAAAAGAGAAAATATACAAAGTGGTGAAGATAATTGTGAATCCAGAGAATTCATTGGCTCTGCGACGACATAACGCTGGCATCACTGACACTACAGAATCCTTAATCGTGATCAGGGAAAGAAACAGAGGAAACACATTCACTTTAAACACAGAAGATGCTATTTCTCAAGGAAAAAGATTCAGGTGAATTAAACATTTGAATTAAGATCAGTTAAATTCTTTTGCGGAATGTGTCAGATTGGAAGCAAGACCCGGGGAGACAGACCCTCAGCAGAAAGAGAGTATGAAAATGGAAGTATTTCCACATCAGAAACCAGGTTAGGTCACTGAGTCCAGGGCTCATGGGTGAATGGGTCTCAGTGAGAATTGGGGAACAGACAGCAGAATTGGATTGCAGATATTGCAGCTCGAAACTGCGTATTCATGTAGTGCTGCAGACCACAACAGCAGGAGAAGAAGACCTGCATTCAACCACAACCTGTAACTTTTTGCCAGGGTAACACCTCAGTCTGTTATTACCATCAACACCATCAATGGCTCAGTGACGAGTGTGGGTGAACATGTCAGAGTCAGAATCACATGAACTTTAACCTGATGCTAACTCATTAAAGCTACCAGACTTGACCAATAGATCGGATCGAAGCACTGCAGTCCTGTCACATTCAGTCATAAATGATGATGGACGATTAAACAAATGATTGGAGGAGAGGGTTCCACAAATATTCCCATCTTAAATAATGGAACAGACCTCCGCATCAGTGTAAAAGATGTTTTATCTGCACCATCTTCTGCCAGAAGTGTTGAGTCGATGATACACCTCACCCATACCATGATGCCCACAAAATCAACGATGTCAGTCTTCAACCAATTTGATTCGCTGCACGTGACATGAAGAAACAGGTGAACACAGTAGAAAGGACACAGGCAATGGGCCCTGACCCCATTCCTGCAATAGGACTGAAGACTTGTGCTGCACAACAAGCCGTGTCCCTGGGGAAGCTGTTTCATTCCAGCTCCAACTCTGACATCTCCCTGGCAATGTGGAAAATTACTCAGCTAAGTCCTGTCCCCTACGATGGGAATAATTACAATCTGACCAATTACCACGTCCTCAGTCCCATCATGACAGTCAAATTGGTGGGAGTTCTTTTTGACAGAGCTGTCAAGTAGCACAGAAATAACCTGCTCAGTATGGTTTTTGACAGGTCCCCATGTGGAGATAATGCTGTTGTGGAAATGTCACTGGATTACTAATCCAGACCAGGCTAATGATCTGGCAGCGTTTGGAAGTTAAAGACAATTAATAAAATATCGAGACCTAAAATCTGGGATCAGTAACAGTGACCTTGAAGACAATATCGATTGCAAACAGAATTTTCTTCTCCAATGTAGTTTTAGGAAGTGAATCTCCCATGATTTCTTGGGCTGGCCTAAAAGTGACTCCAAAGACGCTGACATGTGATAAACATTTCAATGGTCTCTGAACCCCAATCAAGGGCACTCATTTGTATCAAACTACTCCGAGGTCTGAAAGGATGAAACAAGACAGAACACCCGGCCTCAGCATCAATGTCGGAAAAGGGAATGGGAACACAGTCCTGTCGACCCTGCAGAAACCGCCTTCCTAACATCTGAGAGCTTGTGACAGCATTTACAGAGCTTTCCCAAGGACTGCACAGAATCTTCGGGAATGGAAAACACATTTAGCCTCCCCATTCTAGTTCATGGAAAAAAAGCTCCTCATTGCACTTACCCCACAGGATATACATATCTGTTAATGTGAGTAACCTTGGGAAGCAATAAAATAGGTGGTGCAGTAGTACGTTTGGTTCTTCGAGTTTGCTAACCAATTCAATATAATGATGGTTGTCCCTTCATTTCCATACCGTACTCCTTCTCTCCCACCATCCCTTTACTGTCTCTAAATCCTTATTTATAAGCAGTGTCTCGGTTTCCAGGTGCGAGCGAATTCCCCAGGTTCCCCAGTCAGTGAGAGCAGACATTTATTATCATCTCAATGCAGAGTGACTGCCTGTACCTAATATTGTGGCACCTTGTTTTACAAGTCCCAGCAAGGGGAATTATCATCCCTGCTTCCAATCCGTCTCACCCTATCAGAGTTTTGTATATTTCACTGAGATCTCCACCCATTTTCCTAAATCCCATGGAATACAGGCCCAGTCACCCCAAACTCTGCTTCCACAACAAGCCTATCATCCCAGAGATCAGTCTGGTCATCCTTTACTGCTCTCCCTCAATCTCAGGTTTGTCCTTTATGAGGTAAGGAGACCACAACTGCACAAAATACTGCGCAATATTCAAGATGATATCTCACCAAGGCCCTGTACAGCTGCAGTAAGACACCTTTTCTCCTGGACTCACATTCCCCTGAAATGAAGATCAACACACCATTTATCTTCCTCACTGCTTTCTGTTTCTGCAATATTCCTTTCAGTGACGGGTGTACAAGGAGATGCAGATCCTTTTCAATGTTACAGCTCCCCACTTGATGGGTCTGTGTACACTGGGCAGCGTGCCAATCTCCATGCCCAGTATTAACTTCTGGTTACTGAACTCACTGCAGTGCATGGGCCTCAGAAGTTTATGCAGAAGGAAACAACATAAAGGAGCATACGTCCCTTTGTAGATCAACATGTTTCAACCAATCCTTTCCAAATGGTAGACTGGCAATTTATCATTTCCACCAAAGGGCACACCGTCACCTCTATTCACATTGTTCTCTATCTGTCACGTATTTACCCATTCACTTCGCTTGTCTTAGTCTTCTCGGTGCTTTTTTACATCCTCCTCACCCACTCTCAATCCCACATCCGTTCGTGCTGTCAGCAGGCTAGGATATATTGTATCTGATTCCAGCAACCAAATGTTTAAAGGGCATTGTGAACAGCTGGGCCCCAAGCACCGATCCCTGCGACACCTCAGCAACCTTCCTCTGTTAATTTCTATTTATTTATTTCGTGAATATCGGAGTCACTGGCTGGGCCAACATTTATTGCTTGTCCCTAGTTGCCCTTGAGAAGCTGGTGGTGAGCTGCCTTATTGAACGCTACAGTCCCCCTGCTCTGATTGACCTCCAATGCCATTAGGGAGTGAATCCCAGGATTGTGACCCAATGACTGTGAAGGAGCGGTGATATATTTCCAAGTCAGGATGCTGAATGGCTTGGAGGGGAACCTAAAGATGATGGTATTCCCATTCATCTGCAGCCCTTGTCCTACTCGATAGACATGGTCGTGAGTTGGGAATATGGTCTCTGAGGATCTTTGGTGAATCATTTCATTGCAGCATGTAGATCGTAAAACACTGCTGCTGCTGCTGAGATTTGATGGTGGAGCATTGTTGATGAAGGGACAGTCAAACTGGCTGCTTTGTCCTAGATGGTATAAAGCTTCTTGAGTGTGGTTGGGGCTGCACTCATCCAGGCAAATTGGGAGTCTCCTCTTACACTTCTGACTTATGTGTTGCAGATGATGGACAGACGTTTGGAAGTCAGGATGTGAGTTACTCGCCGCAGTATTCCTAGCTTCTGACCTGCTCTTATAGTTACTGTGTTCATGTGGCGAGACCAGTGAGTTTCTGAGCAATGATTATCCACCAGGTCTTTGATACGGGGGGATTCAGTGATAGTAGCACCATTGAATGCCAAGGGGCAGGTTTGATTGTATTTTCGTGGTGATGGTCATGGTCTGACATTCGTGTGGGCTGAATATTGCTTGCCACTTGTCAGCCTGGATACTCTCCAGATCTTGTTGCGTTTGAATATGGACTACTTCAGTATCTGAGGAGCCACAAATGTTGCAGAACATTGTCCAATCATTGGCGAACATCCCCACTTCTGAACTTAAAATGGAAGGAAGGTCATTGATGAAGCAGCCCTGAAGAAGTTTTCGGTCACTGCTCGAGGGACTCCTACAGAATTGGAGCTGAATTTACTGTCCTTCATCAACCATGACCATGACCTACGTGTCAGGTATGATTCTAACCAGCGGGGATTTTGCCCCTGATACCCATTGATTCCAATGTTGCTAAAGCCCCTTGATACCAAAAATGGTCAAAGACAGCCTTGATTTAAAGGGCTATCGCTCCATCCCTACCTCTGGAATTCATCTCTTTTTTCCATGTTTGAACCAAGGTAATGAGGTCAGGAGCTGAGTGGCCCTGGTGGAGCCCAAACTGGGCGCCATTGATCAGGGTATTGCTGAGCAGGTGCTGATTAAAAACACTGAGACCTTCCACCACTTTACTAATTATCGAGAGTAGACTGATGCGGTGATATTTGGCCGAATTGGATTTGTTCTGCTTTTTATATACTGGAGATACTTGGGGTAATTTTCCACATAATATGGAAAAGCCATTGTTGTAACTGTATTGAAATAGTTTGGCGAGGGATGTGGCAAGTTATGGAGCACAAGTTTTCAGTACTATTGCCAGAATGTTGTCAGAGTATGGACTCTTGGGAGAGTATCCAGTATCTCCAATCGTTTCTGGATATCGCGTGGACGGAATCAAATTGGTTGATGACTGGTAACTGAATTGCTGAGGACCACTGGAGGAGGCTGAAATGGATCATCCACTCAGCACTTCTGACTGAAGATTGTTGCGAATGCATCAGCCTTATCTTATACACTGAAGGGCTGGGCTCTTCCATTATGGAGGAAGGGGTTATTTGTGGAATCTCTTCCTCCAGTGAATTGTTTAATTGTCCATAACTATTCTCGACTAGAAGTAGATAGACTGCAGAGCTGAGATCTGAACCGTTGCTTGTGGGATAACTGAGCTCTGTCTATCACTTACTGCTTATGCTGTTTGGCACGCGCGTTGTCCTATTTGGTGGTTTCACCAGTCTGACACCTCATTGTCAGGTATGCATGGTGCTGCTCCTGCCATCCTGCACACTCCACTGAACCAATGTTGATTCTCTAGATTGATGGCAATTGTTGCGAGGGGGATATGCCAGGCCATGAGGTTATGCGGGAGTACAATTCCACTGCTATTGATGACCCACAACACCTTATGGACATCCAGATTTGAGCTGCTAGATCTGTTCGAAGTCTGCCCTATTCAGCACTGTGATAGTACCACCCAAAATGGTGGATGTTATTCTCAATGTGCAGGTGTGACTTTGTCTCCGCAATGACTATGCGGTGGTCACTCTTACCGATACTGTCATGGACAGATACTCCTGCAACTGGCAGATTAGTAAGGCTGTGGACAAGTATGTATTTTTCTCTTGTTGGTTCCTTCACTAACTGCTGCAGAACCAGTCTAGCAGTTATATCCTTTGGGATCTGGCCAGCTCGATCAGAAAGCTGCAGCTGAGATCCTGTTGGTGGTGAACATTGAAATTCCCCCACCCAGAGTAGATCTTGCATCCGTGCTACCCTCAGTAGTTCCTCCAAGTGTTGGTCAGCATGGAGGAGTACTGATTCATCAGTTGAGAGAGGCTGGTACATGGTAATCAGAAGGAGGTTTCCTTTCCCATGTGCAAACTAATGCCATGAGACTTCATGGGATACGGAGTTACCATTGAGCACTCTAAGAACAACTCCCTTCCAACTGTATCCCACTGTGCCGCCACGTCTGCTGTGTCCGTCCTGCTGATGAGACAGGAGACACACGGGGAAGGTAATGGGGAGTCTGTGACATAGTCATACTCACAGAATCATACATTACAGACAATGTCAGGCTATTAATTGATGAGTCTGTTTATTTCTATTCACTGTTTCCTGCCAGCTGTCCCATTCTAGAAACATGTCCATATATTAGCCCCAATCCACGCAGATTTGATTTTGCAAATTGGGCTTGGAGCTTTACCAACATTTTTCTAAAAATCAAAATGTTTTACATCCATTGCTTCTCTTTCATTTGTCTCCCAGTTTGTTTCTCAAACATAATTCCCATTTCATAAATCTATGTTAGTGTTGTCTATGGCCATTCCTTTCAGCCACAATAATTTCTGCTAAAACATTTACTTACAATGTTCTATGTTCCATGTACTCTATCATTTTCCCACACCAGACTTGGTTTTTCGAGTATTGTTAGAAAGTTTTGTGAAGACAGAACTGAAGTAGTGGCTTCATAGTTCTGCCATTTCCCTGTTCCCCATTCTCTATTCTCTGGTTTCAAACTGTAAGGAAACTGCATCTTTTTTCTCATATTTCTCACATTGACACAATTTAACAAGCTATTACAGTTCACTCTTATAACCCTTATGAATATAACTCTTCAGAAACCCATCCATTCCTGCCTTAAACTGCTCAATAATTGACCTTCCACACCATACACTCACAGGAGCATGGACTGTGTGCCAACAGAAATACAGCACGATCTATACTAGTGCCACTTTCCTACACCAGGCCCATAGCCTGGAATGTTATGACACTTCCAAGTGCTCGTCCATGTGCTTTTTAACGATTGTGAGGTTATCCATGATAATTCCTCTCTCAGGGAGTAATCCCAGAATCCCACACCCCGAGGTGAAAAAATATTTAAATCCTCTCTGAACCTCAAACTCTTCACTTTAAAAGTGTGCTCCTTTGTTCTTGACCCTCTGACTAAAAGGAACAGCTGCTGTCTATCCACCCTGTCCGTGTCCCTCATAATCTTATCCTTCTGAATCACTGACTCCTCAGCTTTCTCTGCTCCAAAGTTAACAACCCGAGTTCAGCCAGCCTCTGTCCATAGCTGATTTGCTCCATTCCAGGGAACCTCCTGGTGAATCACCTCTGCACCCTCTCCAGTGCAATCACATCCTTCCTGGAATGTGGCTCCCAGAACTACATACAATATTCCATTTTGGCGGAACCAAAGCCCTGTCTAGCTCTTTTCATCTACATCCTGATTAGGAATCGCAACACCCAAGGTCCAATTCTTAACTAGTCCATTAACCAGTCCAGGAGAAAGTGAACACTGCACGTGGTGGAGATCAGAGCTTAAAAAATGTGTTGCTGGAAAAGTGCAGCAGGTCAGGCAGCATCCAAGGAGCAGGAGAATCAACATTACGGGCATAAGCCCTTCTTCAGGAATTTGCCCGAAATGTCGATTCTCCTGCTTCTCTGATACTGCCTGACCTGCTGCGCTTCTCCAGCAACAAACTTTTAAGCATTATTCGGTCCAGTCGCATTCAGGGATGTGTGGAGAAGGACAATCTGACCGTCCTAGTTTGATGCCATTCATTGAGTCCTCCCCTGCCTGTTCCATCTCCCAAAGTGCATAACCTCATATTTATCAGGTTTACATTACATCTGCCATTGAATTGCCCATCTGACCATTCCATCTGCATCTTCCTGTAACGTAAGGCCTTCCTCCTCACTGCTAACCATCCAGCCGATCTTTATGTCAAACATACACTTACTTATCACACCTCCCCCACTCTCCACCGAACCCCCTCCACATTCACATCGTTTTTTAATGAAAAACACAAACAATAAGGGACACAACACTGATCCCTGTGGTACACCAGGGGACGCTGGTCTACAGTCACACAAACTGCCTTGTCCCACCACCCTCTGCCTCCTGCCACTAAGACAAATTTCCTTGTAACTTGTCAAGTTATCCATCATATTGTGAGATTTTACTTTATTTTTCAGTTTCCCAGCTGGAAATCAGTCAAAATCCTTCCCACAAAACTAAACAATCGACCTCCTTAAACTAATTCAATCAAACCCATTGGATGTGACTTCCTTCTGATAGTCATGATGATTATCCCTGATCAAACCTTGTGACTCTGATTGGAGTTCGATTTTATCCTTCCCTATTTTCTCCAGTAGTTTCCTGAACAGTGATCTAATACTCGCTTGTCTATAGTTCCCTGATCTATCTCTCCCAATATTACTGTGAAGTGGAATCGTATAAGCAGTTCTCCAGTTCTCTGGCACCTCCCCTATGGTCAGATTCTAATTAAAATATTCAGTCAGGGTCTTTTCTCCCTTGACCCCCAACAGCCGCCTGTGATACAACTCATTCAGACATGGAGATTGGTCCAAATTTATACAGAACAAAGCCTCAAATCCCTGCTGGTGTTTTACTTCGATCTGTTCAATAGTTGTCCAGCCCATCTTCTTGAATTCTGTACCTGCATCCTCCTTCTCCCAAGTAAAATAAATGTGAAGGTCTCATGTTACAATCCATCAATGTTCTCCAGCTTGACAAACAGATTGCCCGTTTGGTTTCGAACAGACACTAACTATTTGCTGATTATTCTGTTCTACTTGTCCGTGTCGAATATCATGGGATTCTCCCCGATCTCGCCTACTTGTACTTCCTCAGGTCCCTCTGTTATTCAGTCCTTTCGATGTTTCTAAGATTCACTACGATCACCTCTCATGTTTCGAAAGTCGAGATTACAGGCTGAGTTACCCCATCAGACAACCTTGCCAACTTAGGGGTTAATTTGGAGAATACCTTTTGCAGTTCCTCTGTCGTCAGTATATTCTTTCGTAGATTGGGACTCTGAACGATACACAATATTCTAAGTTTAGTCTCACCAACACTCGATGCAACTGGTGCACGACATCCTCTATCTTCCAATTACATTCACATGAATTTTTGCTTTACCATTTGCATATGTTCTTCCCAATACCTCTCGCTTTAAATCGCTTTAACTTTTCTTATGAGCTCAGTGTGTGAGTTCTTTAAAAAAAGCTCACGAATATCCAACTATACGTTATCCATTGGTTCTTTATTGCCTATGTCCACAAGAATCATCTTCAACCCATTCCAAAAAATGTTTGCCACTTCTGGTTTTCCTTTCATCGGTACATTCTCACACTCCCCAGTTATGTTGTTACCTTCTCAATATCTAGGGGTGGGGTTGAAAGTGATAGTCGGAGGGGAGGGTGGACCAGATTGATAGGAAGGAAGGTGGAAACGTAGGAACATTCAAAAGGGCGGTGTTGACTTGGCAGGTTGGAGTGGGATAAGGTGGGATTAGTGGAAATGGGGAAATGGGGAAATCCACTATGATCCCCTTTGGTTGGAGGATCCCAAGTCAGAAGAGGAGGCTTTCTTCCTCCAGGCTTCTCGTGGCTCAGGTTTGGCAATGGAGCAGGCCCAGGACCCTTATGTCCTTGGTAGAGTGGGAATGGGAGTTAAAGAGCTCAGCCACAAGGCAATGGAGTTGTTCAATGTGGATGTCCCAGAGATGTTCTCTGAAATAATCCACAAATTGACCTCCTGCCTCGCCAATGCAGAGAAGACCACATTGGGTTTAATGGATGCAGTAGATGAGGCGTTCTGTCTCCCTTCGTCACCTATCATCTTCATCTATCTATCGCAATCCCAGCTACCTCCCCTCTGGCGCACTCCCTTCTCATTTATCTCTCAGCCCCCTTGGCCCATATGCTTCATTCCTGATGAATGGCTTATGCCCGAAACATCGATTTATCTGCACTTAGTATGCTGCCTGACTGTGCTTTTCCAGCACCACACTCTTCGACTCTGATCTCCGGCATCTGTATTCCCCACTTTCTCCTCACACCCTCATGTCTTGCATCACTCAGATTTATAACAGTTACTTCAAATAAAACAAAAACTTTCGTGTCCTCAAACATCATAAAAGAAAACCAATACATTGTGGTCACTGTTCCCAAAAGGTTCTTTCCAGCAAAAATTTCAATTAGCTCTTCTGATCATTCAACACCAATTCCTAAATAACCTGATCTCGAGCTCAGTGCTCGACATACTGTTTATGTAAAACATCGCACACGTGGTCACGAAATCCAGTTTTCCCAGCATTAGCATTCAATTGGATTAACACAGTTTAGAAATAATTTAAACAGTACATTATTACTGCAGTACCCACAAATGTGTATATCTCATTTCCTGTTTTATAACATGCCCAACATTTGTATTGCAGGTTTCAATTTGATATATAACTCCCATCAATGTTTGCTCCTCCTTGCTGTTTCTACGCTCCACCTTAATAGATTCTGTGAAATCTGAGCAATGTGGGCTCTGGGGAGATTAATGGTAGAGATCATCGGTCCACATCATTAATGATCTTCTCAATCATTAATTTTTCCAGATCTCCCGTGATGCTGTGGAATGGAGAAGGACAATGATCTTCCAACAATGCTCTGTATTCCCCCAGAGAGCTGAGACAGCTCTAACCTGGGTGGGAACCTTACAACAGGCTGGTATTGTGTTGCTGCTGCTGTACAGCGTCTTTGTGAGATCACATCTGGAGTAGTGTGTACAGATTTAGTCTCTTCAATGAAGAAAGGATGTTGAAATATTGGAAGCAGCTCAGAGATGATTCCTGCATGAAGGTGCTAGCTTATAACGAAAGGATGGTCAGGTTGACCCAGGAGCCATTGGAGTTTACAAAAATTAAGGATAATCTTGTTTCAACATAGATGACAGAAGGAGTCAACAAGTGAATCGAATTACGCAGATAGTGGAGGAATCCATTCCGTTCTCCAGCCTGTTACACAGGAACAACAGAAGGATATTCAGGCCTTTGAGCCTGTTACACTAAACAGGACGAGGCTATTCAGCCCCTGGAGCCTGATATACATTTACAGAAGGAGTCCAATCAGCCACTCGAGCCTATAACACTGGACCCAGAGTAGGCCATGCTGCACCAGTATCCTGTTACACAGCAACAGAATCAGTCCATTTAGCCTCCTCACGTCTGTAACATAGGAACTGGAAGAGGTCACACAGTGACTGAAGATTGTTACACTGGGATAACAGGAGGCCATTCAGACCCACCGAGCCGATTTCAAGGGAATTGGACAAGGATAAAAACTATCTGACACTTCTTTCATGAGAAAGGAAGAGGTAATTCAGACACGTCTGTAGTTTGGGAACAAGAGAAGACCAATCACTCCCTCGGCCCCATCTCCAGGATACATGCGGAGACCGTTCACTATCTCCACCTGTTATGGAGAAGTATGACAAGACCCATCAGCCCCTCAATATGTTACACTGCAACGGGAAGATTCCATAATAACCCACCCCTCTAACGCATCAACGGGAGGAGGTCATTCTGGCCTTGGAGATGACAACATGTGAACACCAGAAAGACGTCACCCCATCGATTTTGTACACCGGCAGAATGCTGAGTCCATTCAGCCACACATGCCGCAAGCAGCAATTGGAGCAGATCTCTTAAAACCTTTTGCCGATTAAACAGGATTCAAAACGTTTTTGAAAGGGAAGAAATCATAACTGTATACATTTGGGAGGAAAACGTAACGATAAACTATTGTAATTTAAGACAATTACTAGAATCCATTGTTGAGGACATTTGCAAAGTTAAACCACAATCCATCGGAGTCAACGTGGTTTTACAAAGGATAAATCAAGTTTGAAGTGTTTGCTTGAGTTACTTAAAGATGTGACAAGCAAGGTGGATAGTAGGATTCCTGGAGATGGAATGTATCTGGTCTTCCTGAAGGCTTTGGATATATCGCTTCTCCAAAGAGTAAGTGGTGAGATCAGACAACATGGGTTTAGGAGTAATTTATTAGCTTGGATGGAGGATTGGTTATCCAACAAAATGGAGTCAGATGGAATAAATGTGTCATTTTCTTTTGGCAAATGCAATTTGTGGGGTGCCATTGATTTCAGTACTCTTTTGAGATCGATAGTATTACTGTACTCAGTTGATGGGATAGAAAATACGATACCACATTTTCAGATGACACGAACATCGGTGGGAAATTACATCGGAGTGATAATGCAAGAGATTTTAAAACATATGGATAGGTTGGGTGAATAGGTCAACATTTGGCAATGAAAGTTAAAGTGAATAAATATGTGGCTATTCAAGTTGGCCAGTATAATAGAAAGACAAATGATTATCTAAATGGAGAGAAAGTTCAAAGTGCTTAGGTGCAGAGGGATCTGGGTGTCTGCTTGTGTATCACAGAAAACCTGCCTGTGGGTACTGCAAGTAATGAGAAATACAAGCATAATTTCAGTGTTTATTTATAAAAGGATAGAGTAGAAAGTTAGGGAGTGTTGGTGTAGCTATGTAAGGCATTAGTGAGGCTTAAACTGGAGTACTGGTTAGGTGTCCTGCAGAATGAGGTATTTCCATTGGTTGCAATTCAGAAGAGCTTCATTAGATTGATTCCATATTTGAAGTGTTTGTCTTATGTAAAGAAAATGAGTACTTCAGGCCTATACTCTCGAATTTATAAGAATAAAAGGAGATCTCATTGAGGGCTGTAAAATGCTAAAAGTAATTGAAAGTGTAGATGTGGAGTGGATCTTTTTCAGGTGGCCCAATCTACAACAAGAGACAAGAGTTTTAGGGTGGAGAGATGGCAGGAAAGTGGAACAGAGGCCGCGATGACATCAGCCATGATTATATTCAGTGGCGGAGCAGGTTTGAGGGGTTGGATTCCTACAGAAGCTACTTGTTCTTATTCAACCCTTCGATTGTTTTGCACAGGAATGGGGGAGGCCTGGGTATCATACCGGAAGCAGGCACTCAAGATACATCAGTCTCAATCAGTTAGAGAGAACGTAACCAGTAGGGTCACACAGTGACCAGTGCTGGGTCCTCAACTATTTACAATCTATACTAATGATCAGATGATCAGGAGGATGGAACAGATATACAGATGCTGAGTTTGGTGATGTCGCTGGTGATAAGCAAGAGATTAAGTTATCAAGCGAGGGCGGAGGGTCTACAGATAGATTCAGAGAGGTAAAGGCAATGGATAATAGTTTGGCAGGTGGAATTTAACATGATATAACCTGCCATTTCATTTATAGTAATAATGGAAGGCAATATGTGACTGCAATGGAGAGGGATTACAGGGATTAATGATACTGTGTACTGGGGGGTTCACTCAGACCCGTTCAGACATGGGAGGTTTTGCTCCATCCCTGATCATCTGCTCCTTGACAGTCCAAGTGACCCCATTGCTCTCCGTACACATGGACTACTTTGATGTGGTTGATTGGTGGTGGGGCTGATGTTTTGAAACGTGCATCAAGGGGACAGCCTTTATCCAAGATATATTCATTTCTTTCCACGTGGAGACCCGATGACGGTGGGAATAGCTGACTGCTTCTGAATGAAGAGGCGGTGACTGCTGCCAGGACAGTGGGTATTCACCAACATGATGTACTGTGATGGGCACACTGTAACACTAATAGAGAGAGAACTCCTTCAGTTCCTCTACCTCTCCCCATTGACATGGCTATTCCGCAGATGCCATGTACACCATCGGGAATCTCATTATACTGGATACACCAAGCTGCTCCCTGCTGTCTGAGAAACAATGTAATATCTCATCCACCATATATATCCTCCATCACCGAATGGTGACACCGTTGTGTAGATACTGGGAAATGATGGATATGTTACCCACTCCTGCCTGGAAAGTTCTGGATCATAGAAGCTGAATGAAACAGTGACCCTAACAGCCACTGGCAGCACCATCCTCCCCCTGGTGTGAGGCTGCAGGTCGTGTTGAAGGAGGTGACACCGCTCTGTGACCAGCTCCTTGTTCAGTCAGGGCCCCTCACACTCTGCTCCTGGGTTAGGTGGAGCTTGGGAAGCTGGTCATGGAATACTTGGGGTGGATACAGCAGATCCCTTTCCCCACACACACTCACTGCGTGGTTTCAGAGCTCCCCCTCTCTGCAGCCTCTGCTCCATTTGTTGTTCATGTTACAGACGCAGATGTTGTAACTACAGTCCCCAGGCTCCATCCCGAGTTGGGTCACCAAATCCTCAGGTCTCCCTGAATGTCTGAGGCAGCTCACAGCACAACCTCCAGCAAAGCATCCCCAGCCCCTCCACTAACTTCAATTACAGGAGTCAGTCAGAAACCCCTGAGGTACAAGTGTTGTGGACCAGACCAGATCCCCGCAAAATGTTTTAAGAAGGCCGCTTAGACCAAAACCTTTCCTTATTTTAAACATAGATGTGAAGTGTGCGTTCTAGATATGTTGTGACTGGTCAAACCTCTCGATATTTAGCAAAACATAATCTATTCAAATGTTTTATTTAAAATCCAATCGAAGAAATGAATATTTTGGGATGGTTTATATATTGGAACACTTACACATACAATAGATACCGTACCTTCTTGGTATACACTGCTTGGCACAAAGATATATTCAAATACAGATCCTTGTATGCAGTTTTCTGATCCTGGAGAAATCTCAGAGGGAAAAGCAGCTGGGGATCATGTGTTGGAACTTCCAACCCTTCGAGGATCCCCAACAGCATCTGAATGCTCCAGCTAAAAACAAAACGAGAAAACTTGGTCAGTGAGAGCTGGCCACTGCCCTTCGATTGTTACCACCGTGTAATGAAACCTAAAGGCCTCCTCAGTTCTTTAATTAAACTGTGTTCAGGCAGCAGCTCTGCACCTCTGCCTTTAGAACCTCTCTTCAAAAACAGCCTAAGAGGACATAACCTCTTTACAGTGATATTAAACTCACAACACACCTTTAATAAAATGATCTATCAATATACAAAGATGGCTTAATTTTAGACCTCCTAATCGTCCTCTATTAGCAGACTGAAATGTATATATACTACATTGACTCTGAGCATACAAATGTTCACAACTAGCTTCGATTTCAGTCATTTTACTCCTGCCACAGAATGCCTTTGTCTTTCTTCATCCAAGTCTCCGCAATGTGTCAAATCTTTGGTTTCTCGAATATCAACGGGATAATTTCAAATTGAATGGCAGCAATAATAAGCTCAATCGAAACAGACTGGTATTCTTCTCCCTAAACTTCTTCAAAAACTTGAAGGGGTCACGATCAGTGATAAAGATTTGTCTCAGATACGTTATTCGCAATTTAAATGCTGAAATGTTGGAACGCCAACACCAAGCTCAAGGCCTCCTTCCCCATTGGGGAATAAATCTGTTGATGTTTCCACTGGACGCTCCAACCACACATTACGTAATGGAGCACTTCTCATCTCTCCAATAGTCCCTCTGAATGACATAGCTCCTCATGTCTCAACATAAAAGAATTACATGCCTCTGTGCCTCTTAATGCTGTAACCCCTTTACCTGCTACTCCTGGCCTATGCCAATAAACCTTACTCTCACAGGGATATGTTTTAAGAAGATCTCACACATTCTTCTCAATCCCTCACAGAAACCAGACTTTGATTTCTGAACAAATCATTCTCATCAGCCATTTCAGGTTCTAATCTTGCCGTTTTAACTCTCTGCTCTTCCACACGAGTTCTCACGACTGCAGGAAGTGAATTGTTGTACTTCTCCAAAACAAGAATGTCTCTAAGAGTGCCATTGGTTTGCTCTGTTTTTAATACCCTTCCCATTTTTCAAAATTACTTTATTCGATTCTTTCAAACTCAATGTGCGTTTAACCAGGGACACTATTTTAGATTCCTGAAACAATGTCTGTCGGCTTCTGGCACAAGCTCATATGCATTTCAGATGGCTTTCTTCACCTCCTCCTACTCCCCAGACACCGCCTCCGATAGGGATGCAAATATCTATCAGCTTTGTTTGAATCAACTAAATCCACATGGTCACTGGGCACTGCATTTGTTTAGCCACTTTCTCAAATGGAAGTAAAAAGGCTCCCCCATTCTTCTCAACAAATTTAGATAATGCCTGGGTTTATTTAAACAGATCTCCATCAGGCCTTTCGCTACTATGGCGTTGCTCATCCTCACTATCTTCCTTATCCAGCCTACCGTCTACCTTCATCTCAACTTTCCTCTCTAATTCCTAACTTTTGAAGTTGAAGCTCTCTGCTTTTCTTCTCTCTTTTTCTTTCTTTCTTCTGCATTTCATTTTCTTTTATTTCTACTTTTCATCATAATTCAAACTGTTTCAATTCCTTTTCATGTTCAAAGTGCCTCATTTGAAATTGAATTCTAGCCATTTCCAAAGACTCTGATGGCGTTTCCACCAAATATAATTGCCGAGCTCGAGCTGTAATTATCTCTCATTTTCTCACAGACAAACACAGCCCCAACTCCAGCTTGTCTGCCAATTCCTACAGCTTTGCCTTCATTACCTTTTGTAAAACCCCCAACTTCATTTCTTCCACACCCAGAGAACTCTTAATGACTGAAATAATCTTTACACACAAAACACTGTTTAAACCATCCCAATTCAACATCCGGAACCAAAGACACTAACAATTATCATACGTAACTTTTCAACCCAATCGTCTCTCGGTGCATACCCTCCAGTGTCTGCATGAGCTTATTCTGGATGCTCTGGTTTCTTCGAAAACCCAAAGATGTGCATGTCAGGTGAATTGGTCATGGTTAGTTGTTCATAGTTTTCAGGGATGTGTGGGTTATGTGCCTTAGTCGGGGTAAATGTGTAATAATAGGGTAAAGGAATGGTTCTGGGTAGGTTATTCCTTGGAGGGTCGGTGTGGACTTGTTGGGTCGAATGGCCTGTTTGCACACTGTAGGGATTGTAATTCTAAACCCAATTTAGTATTATCGATTTAGAACCAGACAAGAGACCCCAGTTTGTTACAGACCAACCAGACTGACTCAAACTAGTTTAAGGAGGTAGGTTGGATGCAAACCTTTTCTTATTTTATAGGTAGATGAGATTTGGGTGTTCCATATGTGATGGTACTCGTCAAACCACTCACCATTCAGCAAAACACAACCGACTTAAAGACTCTAATGAAAATCCATGCAAAATGAAGAGGAATTTAGAATAATTTTACTATTGGAAACCATAACTGAATAATGGATACAGTACCTTCTACAAATGAACTGTTCCAATATACCAACATCCCATAAACACATCTCTTGGAAAAATGGAACATTCAGACATACATTCTTGCATACAGTTCTCCAATTCAGGAGGAAACAGCATCAAGTCAGGTTTCAGAGAGTAGCAGCTGTGGATAAGTTACTCGGCCGTTGTTCAGTAGGCAGTTTGGCCTTTAAGAGCTCTTATTTAAAGAAAGGAGAAAATAATCTTTTTTTTAAAAGTGACAGCATTGTCACACACTTTAGATCCCTGGCCCTTTATTTGAGGGGCTGCCTCGATCAGAAGATCACCTGAGAGGGACAAATACAGGTACAGACCAAGTTACAAGGCTGTGTCTCATAACTTCTGAAACATCCCTGTCCATGGACCATCACATGGGACAAACAGGGAAGTGAAAAAACAGCCTGACACACACCATTTCCCTGTTTCTGAGCTTCACAATGCCAGCACTCGATACACTAGAGATCCATAAACAAAGGCCAGGGAAAGAAACAGAGGGTTCAGAAAGATTCACATTAAAGACCGAAAGAGACAGTTAATTAACTGAAAAGATGTTGTGGAAATATGGGGAAAAAGACAGGGCAGTGGGACTAACTGGAGAAGTGAGAATCTTCGAGAGTAAACTTAAAAGAATGAGAACATTGAATAAAGGCATTGTCAGATCAGCTGGAATGGTTTGTTACATCAAATTCTGAATCTGCTTCACAGAACACCACAAACAACATAAACTGGGACAAGATGACAGCCCAGCACGGAGAGCAGTGCAGACCATGCTAGTGTGTTGCTCAGTAAACTGCACTATCTGCCCAGCATAGAGAGTATTGCAAACTTTACTATCATATGGTAACTATACTCGCATCAAATTAATGCAATGTCGACAATGAGAAGGTTTGCTGTGTGTGTGTTCATCAGAGACTGAGAGAGAGTGTGTGTGTGTGATAGGCGTGGTTGAATGCGAAACTCATTGTTTGAGAAGGAACGCACAGGAAACTATTTTAAATAAGAACAACTGGCAGGCTTTTTGTTAATCAACAGAGAGAGAACGAGAGAAGTTTCATGGACAGATACGGTAAAGTGTTTGAGAATGTCAAAATAAAGGTATTGCCAGAAAAAAAAACAGCAATATACATCAGCGCGCACATGAATGACAGATGGATGGGAGTTTGGTGTGAGTTCGAATCAGATTTGCTTTGGCAGATTTGAAGCCGGGAGCATCAGCAGCAGATTATTAACTTCATTAAGCCTGTATTTCATAGCTCAAGCTTCAAACTGCAGATGGACTAAACCAGTGCGATATATTCGGGGGTGGTGAGTATTTCAAGTTAGAAATGGTAAGGATATGGTTTCATGAATCAGCTCATGGTCAAAGGGATCTCCAACAGTTGTGACTTGTCTGCTTCAGTCGCAGATATTGGCCAGGGATGGGATGGAAACAGTGGAAGGAAGTGGGGTTTGTAACCAGAACAGTAGAGAGTGACCTCCCTGTTCTTAATATTTAAATAACAAAGGCAATGATACAATAAATTGTAGTTCTCCGCTAGAACTGAGTAGGTCAACATAGAGAGTAACACTGCCAGCTCAGAGAGGGAGACAGTCATTGAACACATGCATTGATGTAGTTAGTAGTGGTCTGTAGAGTAAATATCTGGAATGAGAGTTTCAACAGTAAAATAATAGTGACAAGAAGTGTAGACGATATAAAAGAATAGTAATACAGTCATAATCGGTTTTTAGATCCAAAACATCTGGACGTTGACACTGACCAGGAACACCAACGATAACCAGGAAAGGATAATAAAAACATTGAATAATGAGAAGAGCATAATAGATCCGCCAGGATAATGACGACCAATAAAATGCATAAAGATGCCAAACATAAATGTATAAACTCCTATCTATTGTTGGAACTTGCCAGTCTAATGCTTCCAGATTCTGATACATTTTTGGAACATTCCAGTCTCATGTTCTCAGATACTGATCTCTCCTCCCCCTCTCTCTGGGTCTGCTGTTCCCTGTCAATGCTGTCGGTTATCCTCCCGCTCATGTTATGGGATAACACATTGAACGGAGCCCATTTATCATTAAAAGATGGAAACCCTCCACTGAGATAATTAGAATCCATGGAGATTGGTATTAAGCACAGTCACTGAATAAACACTGGGAAAATTAGCAAAGGCTACGAAAACGGATGAATGGGCACTGCAAAACAATCAACAGACAGGAGGGTTCCCTCCCAGTTGGGGAACACTTCAGTGGTCCAGGATATTCAACCTCGGACCTTCGGGTGACCATCCTTCAAGGCAGATTTCAGGACAGGCAGCAGCGAAAAGTGGCCGAGCAGAAGCTGATTACAAATTTCGGTTCCCATAGGGAGGGCCTCAACTGGGGCCTTGGGTTCATGTCACATGTGACCACCATTGCACTACACACACACAGGCACTCCGATACACACACATACGTACGGACACATATGTACACAGACACGCACACAGACACACAGACACACCCTTACAGACACACACACTCTCACAGGCATCAGCTCAGAGACTTAGACCACACTACACTCATACATACACATATATACTCTCTCTCACTGATACTCAATTCCCCCACACCAGACACACATACACTCCCACACTCACACATGCACCCCCTCACAGACGTAAGACACTCTACATCACTACACACACATATACACTCCCTCACACACTCACAACCCCCAACTAAGAGAAACACACACATACAAACCGACAAAGACCCACAGACACACATATATCCTATGTGGTGAATTTGTACTTGCAGAGTTACATTATACTTTGCTCAAAAACTGCATGCATTCATGTAGAACTCTGTTATCTCACTTTTCAGATTAGAATCAATCTAAACATTATGGTATAGACAGCGAACAAAGGGGCTAACACCTTCAAAATATTGTCGAACTAACACTCGTTGTTACTGCTAACCTGAGATTGCAACTTTAAAAGAAGAAGGTTTTATAATTTACACATGAAAGAAATGAAACAATCATGATATTCGAACAGATGAAAGACTCAACAAACAATCAAGGTATTTTTTAATGTATAATTTCAGTTACATCACACTGTAAATTTTTGCGATAAATTCTGTGCCTTAGAAGTGTATGCTCCACTATCACCTGATGAAGGAGCAACGCTCTGAAAGCTAGTGTGCTTCCAAATAAACCTGTTTGATGAAAACCTGGTGTTGTGTGATTTTTAACTTTGTACACCCCAGGCCAACACCGGCATCTCCAAATCATGACTAAACAAACAGGCTTAGTTAACCAGTTCCACACATCATTTTTCATATCACTATAAAAGGGAACATTTACCGGGTTTGGATGGAATGGATGAGGGTTGCTGAGGGATTGACCAAAAATCTTCAAATCTTTCGAATCTTTTTTTAAAACTTGTATATGAGAGTATTAAAAGGCACTGCAGTGGTCTATCTGCGTTCCACTCTATTTATGAAAAGAGGCAGTTATAAAATAACAGATCAGTTGCATAAAAACGAGTCAGGTAGGCAAGTTTCTGGATACCTTAACCCAAAGTATAATACTTATTGACCAGTATGAGGCAACTCCTGGTTTTAAGTGCCCTGTTATCAAATCCTTTCATAACCTTGAGACAGAGCATTCAGATTGCTGCTCAGCAAAAATGCCGAAGCAATTCTGTCCCTATGGGCCTCTTACAAAGGGATACGAGAAGGCCATTCAGCCCATATTAGCCTGTTGCTACTTGAAAAGGTGGAAATCTAGAATATTGTCACATTTTGCCAACATAATCATTCAAAACGAAGAGATATGTCACTGCAGCTGTATGAGGTGTTACTGAGAGGGCACCTGGAGTACATTGTGTTGTTTGTGTTTCTGTAACTGAGAAAGGATGGACCTCCATCAGATACAGTTTAATGGCTGCTCGTAATCCATGGGTTGCTGTGGCATTTAATGTCTCAGGTCTGTTACACAGGGACAGGAGGAGGCCATTCAGCCTTTCCAGTCTTTCAGAGAGGGCGTCCAGGAGCCCATTCAGCCTCTTGAGACTGTTACAGAGGGGCAGGAAGTGTTTATTTAACTTCCAAGTCTGTTACGCCTAAATATTAGTTTTAAATTAGTTGTGGAATAGGAAAGACCTGATGTAAACATTAAAGTTCTAACTTTGAACAAGGCCAATTTTGAAAGTATTAGGTGAGCCCTGTGAAAGGCTGATTGGAATACCCTATTCACAGGTAAAGGGATGGTTGTAAAATACAAGGCCATCAAAACTTGGTTTCAGAGAGTTCAGAGCCAACGTGTTCCTATTAGTGAGAGGGGCAAGGCTGGTGCGTGCAGCAAGTGCTGGATGGCTAGATATATTGATGGTCTGGTCAAGGTAAGGAAGGAGGCATATGTCAGGTAAACAGAGCTGAGATCAAGTGGATCCCGAGAGGTGTGTAAGGGCAGCAAGTGTTCAGTCAATGGGGAAATCGGGCCAGAAATATGTGGACAAGGGCTGGCTTTAGAAATACGATTAACGAAGCATTGAAGAAATTATACAAATTCTTTAATGTCAAAAGATTAACTAGGGAGAGAATAGGGCCCCTTAAAGATCAGTAAGGCTACCTGTGCATGGAACCACAGGAGATTGGAGGGATACGAAACATGTATTTCTTCTCAGTATTTCATGTGGAGGAGGTTACAAGATCGAGAGAATGAAGAAATATATAGTGATACCTTGAAAGTGTCTTTATTACAAGGAGGTGTTGGATATTTTAAAACACATAAAGGTGAACAAATCCGTGGGACCTGAGCAGTTGTGTCCCAAATATTTGTGGGAAACTAGAAAAGAAATTGCTCAGCCTTTTGCTGATGTATTTGCAACATTGATTTCCACAGGTGAGGCGTCAAAAGACTGGAGGGCTGCTAACATTGTGTCATTATTTAAGAAAGTAAGGGGAAAAAAACAGGTAATTATAGATCGGTGAGCATGACGTCAATGGTGACTAAATTGTTGGAGGGGATTTTGAGGAAAAAGATCGATATGCATTTGAAAAGACAAGAACTGAAGAGGGGCTTTGTACATTGGAGATCACATCCCACTGACTCGGTGTAATCTTTTCAGGAAGTGATGAAGATGATTGATGAAGGCAGGAGAGTGGATGTTGTCTTTATGGAATTCAGTAAGATTACCAAAATGTTCTTCATGGTAGACTGGTTAATAAGGTTAGACTGCCTGGGATTCAGGGAGAGTTCGCCATTTAGATCCAAATTTTTCTTAAATATTGGAGACAGGGCGTGACAGTGACATTTGTTCATTAAACTTGGAGACCTGTTACTAGTGACGTGCCGCAAAGATCAATAGTGGGTCCACTGCCTTTTGTCACTGATACAAATCATTTACATTTGAGTATATGAAGTATGGTCAATAAGTTTGTAGATAACAACAAATTTGTTGGTGTAGTCGACAGTGAAGAATGATCTCTCAGACTATAATGGGACTTTGCTTAGGTGAACCGAGGAGTGGCAGATGGAGTTTATTTTAGATAAATGTGAACTATTGCATTTTGGCAAGAAAAATTAAGGCAAGACATACAGGTAGGGTTCTGTCGAAAGCTGCCAATCAAGGAGAATCCATCGAAATTATTGAATTCCCACAGTGAGGAAACAGGCTTTTTGGCCCATCGAGGCCACACCGAACCTCTAAACAGTATACCACTGGACAAACCCCTACCCTATCCCCCGAGTCTGCATTTCCCATGGCTAATCCACCTTGCCTATACATCCTTGGGTACTTTACGCAATTGAGCATGGCCAACCTCCCGTTATCTGTATATCTTTATACTGTCGGAGGAAATCATAACATCCGGAGGAAACTCATGCAGACACAGGGAGAATGTGCAAACTCCACACAGACAGTCATTCAAGGATGGAATTAAACCCAGATCGCTGCGCTCTGAAGCAGCAATTCTAGTCACTGAGCTACTGTGTCACCTGGTGGTGCAGGTTCTCTGTTCCTTGAAAATGCCGTAACAGGTAGACAGCGCAGTGAAGAAGGCACTTGGTGATCTCCCCTTTATTGGTCCGTGCTTTGAGTCTAAACATTTTCATGACATGATGCATCTGTCCAGGACATTGGTTTGGCCACTTTTGTAATATTGCCTTTAATTCTGTTCTCCCTGCTGTCGGAAAGACATTGTAAAACTTGAAAGGGTGCAGAAGAGACTTAAAATAATGTTGCAGATGTTGGATGGTTAGAGTCACAGGGAGAGTTTGAAGAGGCTGGGACTATTTTCAAGTGTTGAGACTGAGGGGTGACCTTAAAGGGGTTTATAAAATCATGAGGGGCATAGATAAGGTAAACAGTCAAAGTCTTTTCCCCAGGATAGGCGAGTCCAAAATTAGAAGACAAAGGTTTCAGGTGAGAGGAGAAAGATTTAAAAAGGAACATGAGCGACAACATTTTCACACAGAGACCGCTGTGTGTATGGATTGAACATCCAAAAGAGGTGGTGGAGGCAGGTAGAGTTACACCATTTAAAAGGCATTTGGATGGATATATGCATGGGAAGTGTTTAGAGGGAGATGGGCCAAGCGCTGGCAAGGGGGACGAGATTAATTTAGGATGTTTGGTCGGTATGGACGATCAGACCGAAAGGTATTTTTCCGTGCTGTATATCTCTGAAACTCTATTCCCTCTTGAGTGTATGACACAGGAACAGGAAGAGGCAATTTAGCTTCTGAATTCTGTCAGTCAGTTTGTTTGTTCAATTACTGAGAGGAAAATACAAAAATACATCATTCAGATTTTAATGATGTTTTACAGAAACGGGGAAAGGCTTTTAGTCAAGAGAAGCTGTAAGGAATGTGAAGAGGACATTCAGGCCCTCGACACCATTCCACAGGAGCAGCAGGTGAGCACAGAGACATTGGAACCTGTCAGTCATAAGCAGGAGGGGGACATCTACTATCGCAAACCTTGGATCAGGAGGCAGTCACTCAGCTGCTCAAGATTGGGACACAAGAACAGGACGCAGTCATTCAACTGCTTGAGATTGGGGCACAGGGATAGGAGGGAGTCACTCAGAGCTCGAAACTGGGGCACAGGGAAATCTGGAGGTTGTGAGGCCCCAGCATCCTGTTATGCAGGAACAGGAGGAGATGACTCACTCCCCACCAGTATGGGACACTGGGAGAGAAGGGGAGTTTGCTTGGAACAAACAGAAATATATGAATAGGTTGCATTAGTGGTCCATTCAATCCTGCCCCACCATTCACTGTGACCACTGTGATCTGATGGTGATTCCTTCATTCCATTTTACGGAGACTCCCCTCTCTGTAGCCTCTGCTCCGTTTCTTGGTCATGTTGCAGACTCAGATGCTGCAAGAACACTCACCATGACTCATCCAGAAGGATATGTCAAACAGGATGAGTCAGGATTTGACGGGTCCAATGACAAGGATGAAAAGACAAAATAAAGGTATTGTCAGATGTTTTGTACTCTCACATTCGCAATCCAACTCACATAACCAGCCCATCCATTACATATTCAGGATGGAGCACTGTGTAGATCCGGCTAGTGTACAGCTGTATGCAACCCAGCAATGTCCAGAGTGAAACTCTATGCAGCCCACACCAATGCTTGATTTATAATCCTGGACTAAATGTCCAGTGTGGGGAGCTGTGCAGTCCGCACTGGGTCATTCATATATAAACCCAGGCTGTTGCATTGTTTGGTAACACTGTATTAGGTCACTGCCCAGTGTGGAGAAAAATGTAACCAATGGTGGAAGTGACAGAATGTGCAGTTCCCATCCATTTAAAGCTCCATATCTGTACTGTACCTTGACAAGGGGTGCTGCCAATGTGAAAATCAATGTGAGGAAGAGATATAAAGGGAAACAATTTAAATACCAATATTTCTGATTAAGGCACATATCACTCTAGTATTTAAAGTTGAAATAACTGAGATAATATCCAATGAGGTTTTGTAAACGGTACAAATAATTAAGAGGGGGATGGTGATGGTTGCACTATAAGCCTCCAAATAATCAATGGGAATTATAGGAACAAAATTTCAGGGACACTGGCGAGATTTGCAGGAGTAATAGTGTGGTCATAATCGGTGATTGTAATTTTCTTAACATAGACTGGGACTTCCAGATGGGTTAAGAACTTCGATGGAACGTAATCTGTTAAGTGTGTTCAGGAAAGCTTCCACAAGCAATATTGAGAGGTTCCTATTGGGGAAGGGACAAACTCGACCTACTGTTGGGAAATAGGGTCGGAGAGGTGACGGAGGTAAAGTGGGCGAGCATTTTGGGAATAGTGACTAGAGCTGTATTAGTTTTAAAATAGTTATGGTAGGGACAAAATTGGTCCACAGATTCAAGTTCTAAATTGGGGCAAGGCGTATTTTGTTGAAAAAAGACAGGGGATTGCAGGGGATGATTGGATTCGTTTGTTTCCAGGTAAAATGATCCCGTGCAGGTAGGGGGGCGACAAACGTGAGATAGCTCGAGTTCAAGGTCTATATGTCCCTGTGAGGATGAAGGGAAAGTGAGGCTGGAAGAGAGAACCCTGGATAACAAGAAATATTGAGGCTCTGACCAGAAAAAAATGAGGCGTGGCTCAGGTACAGGCAGTTCGTATCAAGGGAATCCCTGGAGGTACTCAGGGGATAGAGGAGTTTACTGAAGAAGAAAATCAGAAAGGCGAAAAGGGGGTATGAGATAGCCATGGCTGAGCAGATTAGTGCGAATCCAAATTCAGTATAGAAAAGAAAAAGAACAACCAGAGAGAGAATAGGACGCCTTAAAACCCAAAATGGGCATGCATGTGTAAAACCTCAAGAGATGGGTGAGGTCCTCAATTTCCCCTCTGTGTTTATCATGAAGAAAATCATAAAGACCTGTGACCTTTGGGAGGTTAGTTGTGATATCTTGGTACAGTCCATATGACAGTAGAGGTGCTGATGGACATATTAGAATTCATAAAGTCAGATAAATCTCTTGGCCCTTATCAGATATATGCAAGAGCACTGCAGGTGGTGAGAGAAGACAGTTCAGGGGCCAAGGACCAGGAAGACTGGGCGGTAACAAATGGAGTGCCCTTCTTCAAGGGGGGTTGCAAAGAAAAACCTGAGAAATATAGACCAGTAAGCTTCACATCTATGTTTTCAGTAAACCACTTGAGAAGGTTCTGAGATATAAGGTATGCATGCATTTGGAAAAACAGAGTTTGACTTGGAGCAGTCAGCATAGCTTTGTGCGTGGTAGATCTTGCCTTAGAATTTTTGTTAGAGTTTTTGAGGAAGTGACCATAAAGGTTGACATGGGCAGAGTGGTGGACATAGTCTATATGGATTTCAGTCAGGCCTTTGACAAGGTTCCACATGGTAGGCCGCTCTGGAAGGTTGGATTACATGAACTCCAATGTAAACTGGCAAATTGGTGACACAATTGTCTTGACGTTATGAAGCAAATGGCTATGGTGGAGGTTAGCTTGTCGGACTGGAGGCCTCAGTGTTCGGTCCTGGGCCCATTGCTCTTCGTAGTCTTATACCAATGATTTGGACCAGAGTGCACAACACAAGGTTAGTAAGTTTGCACATGACTCGAAATTAGGAGGCATCATTTACAATGAGAAACATTATCAGAAATTGCAGCAGTACCTTGGTCAGCTGAGGAAGTGGGATCAGAAATAGCAATTTGAGTTTAATACAGATAAGTGTGACGTCTTACATTTTGGAAAGTCAAATCCAGGTAGGAGTTTAATGATGAATGAGAGGGCCTTAAGGAGTGTAGTGGAACAAAAGGACGTTGGAGATCAGGTGCACGGTTGTCTGAAATTTGAGTCACAGATACACAGGACAGTGAAGAAGGCTGTTGCCATACTGGCCTGCATCAGCGCATTTGGTATAGACGTTGGGACGTTATATTGCAGTTGTACAGGATGTTGGTAAGGCTGCAGTTGGAGTATTGTGTTCAGTTTTGTTCACCTTGCTCTAGAAAGGATATTATTGAACGAGAAAGAGCGTAGAACAAATTTCCAAAGATGTTTCCTGGGCTAAAGGCTCTAAGTTATAGGCAGAGGTTGGACAGGTTCGAACTTATTTCTTTTCAGCGTAGGATACCGAGGGGGTTCTTATTGAAGTGTAACTCTTATAAAATTATGAGAGACGTGCATGGGGTGAATACTTCAATTTTTTTCCCAAGGTTGGGTAATCGAGGAGTGGAGGACATTCATTAATGTTTGGAAAGGAAAAAAAAATGTATATAAAAAGGAACCTGAGGGGTAACGTTTTTACACAGAGTGTGGTATGCATACCGACTGAGCTGTCAGTGGAAGTGATTGAGGTGGGTACAATAACAACATTGAAAAGGCATTTGGACAAATACACAGATAGGTAAGGATTAGAGGGATACAGAACAAGGGCAGGGGAATGGGGTGAGTCTGGCTGGTCATTCTGGTTGCCATGGTCCAGTCATACTGGGAGTCTCGTGCAATATGACTGTAAATGAGTGTGTTTTGGAGTGGAAACAGAGTGGGGGAGACTGAGAAAAAATGTCATTGAAGGATATGTTCACAGGTTTCAGAATGCTGAAATGAAGACATTTCGATAGTATCATGCAACACGGGTCAGTACTTTGAAGAAATATGAGTGAAAGGGATATTGCTGTGAGTTCAGGCAATGTAGACTTTTGGATGAGCATTTGTTCTGCAGCTTTGTGCCTGGGAGTGAGGACAGCAGAGTCGTCGCCTCACTGGGCTGAATCTAACAAAAAACTGTCTCAGTGACATTTTCATTAAGTGTGACAGGGATTGTCTGCACGAGGCTGAACTACTTTCCTGGTGCTATCTTACCAAACCAATCTCATTAACTACCCACCCCACTCCATTGTGTCCCTCTCATACAATGCCAGCTCGATTCTCCCACCCATCATGACTGGAGGTACTAAAAATCTCCCGGATGCTCCTGGATATTCCATGACCCCTGACACTGGGCCATTTTTAAAAGGCCAAGGGGCACACGGTTGAGCTTTCTCAGTTTGCAGCTGCCCGGCACAGTTTACCCTGAGCATGGCAGATAAGGGGAAATTACATCACGGTTTTCGACAGGGGCACAGAGGTCCTGGTGGATGGGCTAGTACAAAAGGGGACCATTCTCTTCCCAGAGGGATCACACCACCAGACCCACCGAGCATGGTCTGAGCTCACCAGCGAGCTCAGTGCAGTATCTGCGGTCTGAGTAAATGTCCAGCAAAACAGGACAACTTCAATAACCTTCCCCACTCTGTTAGGATAAGGGTCACCATATTCTCTCTGCTCCCTCACACTCACTGTATGTCTGGTATAGCACCTGTTCCCGAACAAGGCTCATGCTCTCCCACTCTCACTACTGCATACAGCACCATCCCTCTCTTTCTCTCTGTATCTCTAATGCCCCCTACAGAGTTATAGAATATTCTGGAGAATGCCAATTATGGAATTTTCCAGATCATGTTCCAACTTATTCCCAGTTTCAGTTAAGCGGCTGTGCCCCAGTGTGTAACATGTAAGAGGATGGAGTAGAGATGTATATTTTTCAAATCACACACAATTGAAATCCATCATGAGGCCATTCAGTACTTCAAACATGCTCCAACATTCAATACGTTTGGAGGTGAAATGATGGTTTTCTCAGCTCCACGTTACAGGAACTTTCAGTCATTCAACTCCCAGCTTCCTGTTACCGAGCAGACGATTCTCAGAAACATTTTACCCAGTGTTTCTTCTTGCATGTGTTCCGAAGGCATTTCCCATGGGGACAGACTCTCCTAACAATATATTTCATCTGCTTTCGAAATTCATCCAATAGTCAGTATGCTTTCCACAGACCAATCAAAAACATGCACTTAATTTACGGTTATCGATATCCAATCACAATTAGACATTCTTGTTATTTCACTTGTCTCACGTTATTTTATTCAGTAAAAGAAAGCTTCCAAACACTTGTCTCAATGTAAAATAGAATTTCTAGAAGAGAACGTTTTTATCCTCAGCCGTTGTCATGACGATTATCTCAAATATACCTTTTTTGTGTCATGAATGTTTCTTTTGCCCTTTGTCTGTGACTGATTCTGTGTGTAACAGTTACACAGTCTCCCACTCAGTTGGCTGGATGGTTGGTTTGTGATGCAGAGGGAGGACACCAGCGCAGGTTAAATTCCCCACACTAACTGGGGTTACCATGAAGGGGATGCTCTCTCAACCTCACCCTGTCACGCAAGGTGTGGTGACATTCAGCGTAAACCACCATGAGTGATCTATCTAATGAGAGCTCTTTGGGACTCTATTCTATCAATGTTAGCATTTTAATTTTTTAAAAAAATTTTTGAGTGAAAAATAGATTTTTATTATTATGTTAAAACAAGAACAAAACAACTCAAATAACTGAACAATATTTCAACCATGTGCGTGTACATACAAAATAAGTTAAAGTCTATAAACGGACAGAAGAAAAACAAAAATAAACAATAAATAATAAATAAATAATACCGCTCAGAATAAGAAAGCGATAGCTCTTGTTCTTCGAGAGCATTAACTGATACACATTCACATGTTCACAATTCTTCATATTAGATTCATTCGACAATATCGTCATTGCTACATAAAAGCCATTTTTAGAGTGGCAGATTAGCCTAATCGTGATAATCCAAAAAAGATTGCTATATCTTATATAAATCTCTGCTTTCTGGCGCACCATGCAGGTGAAACCGTCCAAAGGGATATTCTCCATGATGAGCTTACGACGAACCAACAAACCGGCGGGGGGGGGGGTGTTTAACACATCAGACACAACACAATACCTTTCCTAGCACAGGAAGTGTGGGGGGGATACTAAACGAGTATTTTGCATCAGTATTTACTGTGGAAAAGGATACGGAAGATATCACATGTAGGGAAATAGATGGTGACACCTTGCAAAATGTCCATATTACAGAGGAGGAAGTGCAGTGCTGGGTGTCTTAAAACGGTTATAGGTGGATAAATCCCCAGGACCTGATTAGGTGTATCCTAGACCTCTGTGGGAAGCTAGAGAAGTGTTGGCTGGGCCTCTTGCTGAGATTGTTGTAATATGGATAGTCACTGATGAGGTGCCAGAAGACTGGAGGTGGCTAACGTGGTGCCACTGTTTAAGAAGGGTGGTAAGGACAAGCCATGGAACTATAGACCAATGAGCCTGACGTTGGTGGTGGTCAAGTTGTTGGAGGGAATCCTGAGGGACAGGATGTGCATGTATTTGGAAAGGCAAGGTGTGATTAGGGATAGCCAACATGGCTTTGTGCGTGGGAAATGATGTCTCACAAACTTGATTGAGTTTTTTGAGGAAGTATCAAAGAGGATTGCTGAGGGCAGAGGGAAATTTGTGATCCATATGGACTTCAGTAAGGGTTTCGACAAGGTTCCCCATGGGAGACTGATTAGCAAGGTTAGATCTCATGGAATACAGGGAGAACTAGCCATTTGGATACAGAACTGGCTCAAAGGTAGAAGACAGAGTGTGGTGGTGGAGGGTTGTTTTTTAGACTGGAGGCCTCTGACCAGTGGAGTGCCACAAGGATCGGTGCTGGATTCACTACTTTTTGTCATTGACAAAAATGACTTGGATGCGAGCATATGAGATACAGTTAGTAAGTGTGCAGATGACAACAAAATTGGAGGTACAGTGAACAGCGAAGAGGTCACCTCCGATTACAACAGGATCTTGACAAGATGGGCCAATGGGCTGAGAAGTGGCAGATGGAGTTAAATTCAGATAAATGCGAGGTGCTGCATTTTGGGAAAGCAAATCATAGCAGGACTTATACTCTTAATGGTAAGGTCCCAGGGAGTTTTGCTGAACAAAGAGACCTTGGAGTGCAGGTTCATAGCTCCTTGAAAGTGGAGTCGCAAGTAGATACGATAGTGAAGAAGGCGTTTGGTATGCTTTCCTTTATTGGTCAGAGTATTGAGTACAGGAGTTGAGAGGTCATGTTGCAGCTGTACAGGATATTGGTTAGGCCAGTGTTGGAATATTGCGTGCAATTCTGCTTCCTTCCTATCGGAAAAACGTTGAGAAACTTGAAAGGGTTCAGAAAAGATTTATAAGGATTGGAGGATTTGACCTATCGAGAGAGGCTGAATAGGCTGAGGCTGTTTTCGCTGGAGCTTCGGATGCTGAGGGATGACATTATAGAGGCTTTCAAAAATATAAGGGGCATGGATAGGTTATATAGGGAAAGTCTTTTCCCTGGGGTCAGGGAGTCCAGACGTGGAGGGCATAATTTTAAGGTGAGAGGAGTAAGATGTAAAAGAGACCTACAGGGTAACTATTTCACACAGAGGGTGGTACGTGTATGTAATGAACTGCCAGGTGAAGTGGGGGAGGCTGGCACAAGTGCAACATTTCAGAGGCATTTGGATGAGTATATTGAATAGAAAGGGTTTGGAGGTTTATGGGCCGGGTGCTGGCAGGTGGGACTAGATTGTATTCGGATATGTGGTCGGCATGGACGGGTTGGACCGAAGGGTCAGGTTCCATGCTGTACATCTCTATGACTCTATGACTTATATTAATCTCTGTTTTTTGGTGCACCATACTGGTGAGAAAGTCCAAAGGGATATTCTCCATGATGAGCTTACAAAGACCCAACACATCCTGGGAGTTTCAGACATCCAACACAACAGAATATTATTTCCTAGCACAGAAAGTAAGGATATATTTTTTCCCATGTGCACCTGCGTAAGATACTCTGGGCAGGTGCAGGGAAAGAGAAACCGTGTCCATCTCCAATTCGGTCCCCCAAGACCCACTCTACCGCACCGAACACAGTGATCCGATATATACGAAACCTGCAGCAGGACCACATACAATGAGTAAGAGTGCCTGTAGTCATTCTGCATTTAGGACATGCTGAAGATAATTCCACATTGAATTTTGAGAGAAAATGTGGTGTTAGATAAGCCTTATGAAGAATTTGCAACTGCATGGAATTGGTCCTTTTACAGATCAAAATCCTTCGAGCATTTTCACAAATATTCTCCCATGTCTCCAAAGAGATCTAAACCCCCTAACTCTCCCGCACAGACATCACGAAGCTGCACAGTCTTGTCTGAGGGGACACTCTCCAACAAATGATAAAGGGTACTGACAGAGAGTCTATTCTTAGCAGTAAGCACCCGCTTCTCTGTATCGGATCTATAAGAGTCTGTTAAAAGTGTGTGTTTTTAAAATCAAATCTCTAATCTGGAAAAAAAACAGAAGAAATCTCTACTAGGTAGCTCATACTTATGAGTTATTTGATCAAATGATATCATTGTTTCTCCCTCAATTAACACGTGGTGGCTCAGTGGTTTGCACTGCTGATTCACCGCACCAGGGTCACGGGTTTGGTTCCAGCCTTGGGTGACTGGCGATGTGGAGTTAGTATGTTCTCAACTGTGACTGCGTAGGTTTCCTCCCACAGTCACAAAGATGTGCAGGTTAGATGAATCACTCAAAGTGCTCAAGGATCTGTAAGTTCAGACATTAGTCAGGGTAAATATAGGACGGTAGGGGAATGGGTCTGGGTGGGTTACTCTTCAGAGGGTCGAAGTTGACTTGCTGGGCCCAAGGGCTTGTATCCACACTTTAGGGATTCTACTAATTCTAAATCACCCAAGCAAGGTACTCCCCTGGCTGCCCACAGTTTACACCTGGAATCCATTATCCCTGGTTGACAACCTGGTATAGCAATTAAAGCGGTAAGAAACATGGTTTTGGCTGTATTGCTCTCGATCTGACGCATTGTTCTTCAAGTTTTAACAGTATTGATAATCATTAGCTTTTGACAATACTCCATAAATCCCAGGCACGAATATAGGATGATAAAAAAGCTTAATTGATTGCTTTTAATCTGGGAGATCTACCCCCCACAATCTGTGGGGCAGTTGTAATTTTGTTAGCTTGATAAGGAATCGCTTATGGTGCCAAATAAAAGAGCTAAACCAGCCATTCTATTTCCGAAATATCTGTCTGGGAAACATCAAAGAAAACATTCACACGGGGTCTCGGAAATGAGGAAGGACAGTCATTTTAATAACAGCTATCTGACCTAGCCAGGATATTTGAATTGCCTCCCATCTTTGAAGGTCTTGTTTAATTTTGTCAAAGAAATGGACACAGTTCACATTAAATAAATGATCAAAGACAGATGTAATGACTATACTGAATTAGGGAAACCACCCCCGTGACCATTTAAAAGGAAACCAGGATTTGCCCTTAGTATCAGGTATTTCCCTAAGATCTCCCATAGGCATGGCCTCCAAATTTGTAAAATTAATTTATTGCACGGAAAGGCAACAAGCGAATTCATGCATTGCATCACATGACCTACCGAAATTACGGGATTTGACAAAAAACATAAGACCCTCATCTGCATACAATGTAATCTTTCGTGACTTCTATCCCACTTCTGGGTCAGATGTGTTGACATCCCTACGGATGGACTCCTCCAGTGGCTCAATCCCCAACGTAAACAACAATGGTGAAAGGTGTCAACCTTGTCGGCTGCCTGGAGAAATATTAACATTACTGGTTGGCACACCATTAGTGAGAACTGCAGCCAGAGGATCGCGGTAAAGGACCTTCACCAACTTGATAAAAACTTTGCGTAGACCAACCCGTTCTAATGTACAGAAGAGATCCGGCCACTCAACCCAATCAAATGCTTTCCCTCATCAAAAGAGATCAATAATCCCTGGACAGATTGTTGTTGACACTCTTGGATCATATTGAGTAAACTCTTCACATTGTAGGAAGATCTGCGGCACTTTATAAAGCCTGTTTGGTCCTCTTTGGTAACTGAAGGCAGCAAAGTTTCCAGCCTTAATGCACGGGTCTCAGAATGGATTTTGAAACCAACATTTAAATGTGAGATTGGCGTGTAAGAAGCACAATCCTCCAGGGTCTTCCTTTCTTCATCATCATAGAGATATGACCCTCTCTTAAGGATGGAGGGATGGGTTCGTGACTGTATGAGTGACAGAACATGTTAAACATCAGCCCTGACAATAGGTTTATAAATTATCTATAAAATTCACGAGGAAATCTGTCAGGAATGTGCACCTTTGCATTCTGAAGCTGCTTCACACCCTCCTGCGCAGACAATGGTGCATTAAGCCACACCACTTATTCAGGGTTACTCCTGAAAAATGAAAAGTGACTCCATTTTAATCCATCTGTCCTCATAATGCTCAGTCTGAAATAATTCGGAGAAAAATCTTGGACAGGAGATACCAAACTTTTTGGAATTGAAGGTAAAGATCCCAATACCTTCCCTAATTGAGGGAATGGCTTAGAGGGGCGCTCGTTTTCCTGGCAAGATAGAATAAATACCTGCCTGACTTATCACCATGCTCAAACAGCCTTTGTTTAGCAAAAGTAAGTTCCTTCTTGGCAGTCTGTGTTGTGCGAGATAAGTGGCTATCCAGCCCCATCTACGGCACTTTTTATTCCCCTTCCCAGGAACAAAGACACGGAGGAGTCTGTCCAAAACTTTTTCATTCAACTTTGCAAAGTCGGGTGTTGTTCCCAAAGGTACACACACACAAGCATAGTAATCTCCACGCATTATATACATGTATATGTGGGCTGGGTCTACTACTGCTGCCTTGACCAACGAGTGCTCGGAATCCCCACTGTTTTCCTTATTTGGGTTCTGGTGCCTGCGATTATTTTGTTATTCACTTGGCCAATCAGTGTTTGAGCTTCCCGTTCTTCCCTTATATGGATGATGTTGTACAACTGTGGTTAAGGGCGGTCTCTCAACTATCGAGGAAAGCTGTTACAACTGTTTCATTCATATAAACGTGGGGGAGGTCCGGCAACAGTTTCGAGTGTCTGCTTGTGTTTACTATGAGGTAGAAAAGACTAAAAGGCAGCTAACCGTTTAAAAATTACACTACCCCCTACAGTGTGAGCGTGGAATTCACTGTAGACCGAAGCGTTGTAATCCTCTGCAGCTTAGCTACTGAGGGTCTATCACAGTATGCCCTCTCGGCTGCCCTCAACTGTGCCTCAAACCAGCGTTCCTGCTCCCCCTTCTGCTACATCCTAAGGAATAATTATTCCCTTGGCATAAGCCTGAACAATTTCCCATAGAATGGATGGTTTACTGGTTGAATCTGAATTAATGGCTAAGAAAGATCTGAATTCATTACAGAAATGCTCAATGAACTAACTAGTCTTAACAATAAAGGGATACATTCGCCAGTGTCTCGAATCTATTATATTATGGATAAATCTTTATCAATAAGTATGGTCAGAAATGGTAATATTCCCAATTTTGCAGGATGCCACCGAATCTAAGATTTTTGCAGGGATGGGGAAGAAATCGAACCTGGTGTGGCATTTCTGCGGGTAAAAGAAGATATTAAAAGCCCTACTTGTGAGGTAGAAGTGCCTCCAGACATCCACCAGCTCTAGTCCTGCACACAAATCCACCGATTACTTCCATTATAACGAGGGTATTGAGGGACCTTCGGACATTCTGTCCACTGTGGGTTCCATAAGACAGTTGAAATCTCCTTCTACGATAATGTGCCATGATGCAAGAAAATGCATCTACCAGGATTTTAAGAGGGTACGCCGGGGTGGGGGAGGGGAGTCGCAATTACTATTCAAAATATTGGATTATTTACCATAGTTCAAGGCTTGGGGGATTATGATCCTTCCGTGAGTATCAAATACAATCTAGTAATTTAAATGGAACATTCTTCTTATCCAGTATGGCTTCTCCCCTACTCCTAGTATTAAAAGACGAAAATAAAAACCCATTCAAACCCGCCCTGCTGTAACGTCAAATATTTCTTGTCATCGAGGTGCATCTGCTGCAATAGGACAAGGTCAACCCTCTCCTTGTTAAGGCGAGAAAGTGCCTTTTTCCTCTTAACTGCCTCCCCTTAATGCTCAAGATACACCATTGAAGCATGACATTAGCCATAACACACTGGAACAACATTTGAACTCCAGAGAGGAAGAACCTGAATGACAAATCGCTGAGAATCAATGAAAAAAGACTCATCGAGCCTAAAAAACATACTAACTAAAACTACAACAACTAACACGCTTTCAAAATGTTCTACAACTAAATACATATAAAAACAAACAGAAAACAGGCTAAAAAGTGTCAATGACACTGAGGAGGGGCATTTACCCCTCCCCCTGGGGGCAGTTGCACTTCACAAATCTTTATCTTCTGCCCCATTATCAATACTGCATCCCGGGCAATTAATCACAAACATCGGGATTGAACTGCCCGAACGTAGGCATTCAGTCTTCATGATCAGCTTCATAACTCCCTCCAGCTTGAGCCGAACTCGACACACAAACTAAGCACGAGAAAAACGAATACTAATATTAATCAAGTTAAAATTGTGTACTCTACCCTGACTGTAATTTAACATTACTTAATACCAAGAAAGATTCAACAAACGTTCTTTAAAACGATAGAAACATGATTATCGATATCTATTAAAGCATCCAGCCTGCTTTATAGTGTCCACAATGTTTTCGCGTCCTCTGGAGCGTCAATGGATCTATTGAAAGATCCATCAGTGCATAGATCTATTGAAAGCATATGGAGCACCGCTGCGTTCATGAAGGAATACTGAATCTCAAGTTCCCTTAATCTTCTCTTGATATCATCAAAAGATTTTCTTTTCTGAATCTGCCGCTGAAAAGACCTGGAAGAACATCATCCTGGAGACCTCGTCGGATCTTTTCCCTGTGTTCTGGAAGCTTCCATAAGTCTTTGATTGTCTCTGCAACTACGTAATCGCACAAGAACAGGGTGAGGGCGTTGGTCTGAGTCTGACCTACGCTCCATAACCCGATGAACTGTCTCACTCTTCACTCGTCCCTCTTCAGCTTCGAAGGGAAGGAACACGGCAGCCAGTTCTCGAAAAAAACTCACTGGCTGAACACCTTATGTCTCCAGCAGACCGATGATATGAACATTCTTCATTCTGCCCCTGTTTTCGAGCTTGTCAAATTGTTCACTTAAGGTACGGACCTGCTTTCCAAGGGGGAGGATCCGCTCCTTAGAGGAATCGACCACTGACTCTGCCCCTGTAGTTTGACGCTCGACCTCATCTGTTCTGTTTCCAAGACTTTCAATTTGCTGCTCATATTTTTTGGAGCATGGCTGAGAGTGGTTCTAGCCTCCTGCTGAACTTTTCTTCAATGATGCCTTCAATCATTTCATGTAACTTGGTGAATTTGGTGACCAAGACCTGGTGAGTAACTGGGTCCATCGAGCAGAGGGGGTTGCAGGTGCGGCCACAGGCATGCTGAAAGCTTCTGACGGGTGCCCTGTGTGTTGGGACTTAGTCAATCCTTTCCCTTGTTTTGTCATTTCCACTTGACAAAATGGCATTATTCAGTATTCTGTAGCTCTTTTAGTGTTGACCTTAAAGTAAATGACTGTGGTGGGGTGGGATAGAGCATTACTTTCAGACCTTTCAGATCGCTGCAATCCTGATCCCCTTTAAAACTTTATCGATCTTATCCATTTTGTTTAATTCCTGGATTTTCTGGAGCCGTGCCATTCGGAACCACTGTCTACAATTTCCCCAACACTGCACATTGCTGCTCGATAATCCTTGACTCCTTTGTGATTCGTGAACATTGCCTCAAATGTATCCAATATCTCTGCCTCCCATGTTCTGCGGGGAAGAGTGTTTATAAGACTCACTCCACTCTGAGAAAACAAAAATAAACCGATTCATCGGTGTGTGAGATTAGCTTTATTTTTGCATTCGTATCTGAGCAATGATATCGTAACACTGGAAGCAGTTCATAGATATTTCACTTCATTTATTCCATGCATGAAGGGCTGATATTATGGCGACTTTAACAGGCTACCGTTGGAATGAGAGCTGATTTTATTGAAATATACAAAGCCTTGTGGCGAGTGGATCAGGTATATACCAACTGGGAGTTTGTATAGCCCAATCTTGACGCCGTTGTCATTGAAACCCTACAGGGTGGCAACAGGACATTCGACCCATCGAGTCCACACCAACCCACCGAACATTATCCTATCCAGACCTGTCCCCCTACCCTATCCATGTAACCCTGCATTTCCCATGACTAACCTACTTAACCTACACATTCCTGGTCACTCTGGGTAATTTAGCATGGTCAATCAAACTAAGCTGGATATCTTTGAACTGTGGGAGGAAACTGGAGAACGGGGAAGAAACTCACACAGACATGGGAAGAATGTTCAAACTCTACATAGAGGGTCGGAGAAGGTTGGAATTGAGTTCAGCTCCTTGTTGATATGAGGCAGCAGTACTGACCACAAATCTAACATGCTGCTCCATTAGCCCTATTTGTTAACTGTGGCTGATGAAAGAAATCTGCCTGACTTGTTCCTATCACTGAACCTGACCCAGTCTGAGACCTTTATCATTGGTCATATCACCAACCTGGTTGCATTTAAAATTTGTTGTGAGCAGTGGAGGAGTGGGCGTAGAAAAGGAAAAAGTGACACCCTTCAACCACAGTCAGAAGTGGAGTGAGGAAAAAATCACAAAGTGGGATTTCATTCAAGTGGGAATTCTCTTTCCCAGAAGTTTGAATCTTTATATTAATATTATATAATATTATATTATCTGTTTATGGCTTTGTCTGATTTTCCGTAGACAGATGAATCAGGGATAATGCTGCATGGAGAGAAAAGTGCAGCTGGGAGCACAATGAGAGGAGCCATGACCTTCTTTACTGGTGGAGTAGTGTCAAAGGGCCGTTTGGCCCACTCGTCTCCCTAAGCCCTGTATTCTGATGTCCGATTCAGCCCTTCGGACCTGCTACACACAGGCAGATCGAGGCCACGCCGATGGTTTGGTGTAGTTTCGGAAATACACTTGGAAATTCCAGGCTTGGTCAGGAAGTGACCCCCCAGCCGCAATCCCTTTTTCCAGGCTTCCCCACTCTGTAACTTCTGCTCTGGAATTGCTCAGAATACTGCCCCCATATCCCATCCAGGGTTAACTCAGACAATTTTTCTCCTCTCACGAATGCAACATTGTACAACACGACTTCCAGGAAAATAACTAATTAATTTCCAAAATCATAACATAAAAACTTAAGAAGTAGGAACATGAGTCGGCTATTCGGCCCCTCAGGCCTGAACTCTCATTCAATAAGAACATGGCTGATCTACTTCCGGGTTCAACTCCAATTTCCTACCCAATTTCTTGCATCCCTCCACAACTCCCTGTGTTAGGAAATTCCAGACGTTCACTACCTTCTGAGAGAGTACATCATTTTTCACCTCAGATTGAAATCGATGTCCCTTATTCAGTATCTACCGCCTCGAGTTCGAGACTCAGGGGAAACACCTTCTCAGCATCTACCTCGTCAAGCTCCCTCTGTATCTCGTACATTTCAGTAATATCACCCTCATTCATTTCAACCACAACGAATAATCGCCTCACCATTTTAAATGTATTCAATAATTCAACCTTTCCATCCCAGGAAGCTGACTCATGAACCAACCCAGTTACTTGCTGCATCAGCATGCTGACGTTATGATTCATACACAGGAAACTCCAATCCCTTTGTACTGCTCCTTTTTTGGGAGTCCTCTTCATTAAAAAAACAGCCAGTATTTTGGTTCTCAGTGTCATCCACAAACTCGGATGTATATTGCACTCAGCTTTCACCTTCAGGCTATCAGTATAGATTGTAAATAACTGATGCCGTCAGACTTATATTTGTGGTAATCCAGTAGATACGTCTTTGTCATAAAGATCAATTAATCCTGACTCTCTGATTTCAATGTGTTAAGCAACTGTCATCCCATGCTAATATATTATTCATCATACTACGAGTCTCTGTCTTGTGACAGAGCGTTTATTTTGTGATACCTTGTCTAAAATCTCTGGAAAGCCTCATGTTGACCAGTTCCCTTTATCAAATCTGTCTGTCACATTCTCAGGTGTTCCTGATGAAGGGCTCCTGCCCGAAACATTTATTTTCCTGCTCCTTGGATTCTGCCTGCTATGCTTTTCCAGCATGACTCTAATCTTGATATTCTCGATTTTACAGGACAAAAATAGTTTCCCCTTCATAAAACCATGCCAACTCTGCATTAAGCTTTTCTAAGTGCCCTGCAATTCCTTCCTTAATAACAGGCTCTAGCAGATTCCCAGCAATAATGGTTAGGATAAATTGTTCCTGCCTTCTGTCTCATTACTTTCTTGAAGACAGGCGCCACATTTGATTCAAAGGTGAAAGTGACGGTGAACCAGACAGAGCAGTCAGTGGCAGCATAAAGCAGGACGGCGTGGATATTACACACGGGGACGGAGTACAGGAAATAAAACTGTTCCCAATAAACAATGGGAATGTGTCTCAGGATCAGGTCGAGGATAATGACCAGGAGATCCGCCGCTGCCATGGCCCCCAGGTAACGTCTGACACATGGAGACAATCCACAATCTTTATAAAGCAGGACGGAGATGGTCACTACGTTAACTGTGAGGAAGGAAAACAAACCCATTATCCATCAGCCTGGAGGCAAAGGGCCCCGTTTGACCGGGGACCCAGTGAGATTTTCAAATGTGTCCCTGTATTCCGGGATTTATTAAAATAATTGGAGCTGGAATAACAAATGGGAAGGTCGGAATTAATCACAAAAATGTGACATAAACCACAAGAACCCCTCCCTCCCCAAACACACAGAGACACATCCATAAGGACAGATGGTTTCTAGAACATTCCCACACACTCGATCTCTCGAGAGCAGACACAGGTCACTCCTTCCCAGTTCCTAATACAGAGGGTGGGAACGTTGCTGTCCTGAAGGATTCTCTCCCAGTTTCCGGAAGACAAACGGAGTTTGGGAATTCCTGTATTTTGGTCTAAATTGTGGTCGATCCTGTGTCGTGGAGAAATGTAAACGCAGGGAAAACGTATTCACCCCTTTAACTGCCCGAGGGTCCTTCGGAACAGTGTCTCCTTCTCCCTGGAACGGGATCCCTTCCCTCGGGATCTTATCGTTTGTTCAATTCACTGACGTCCGGCCATTCACAAACAATGTCAGGGACAGAACGTTCCGGGGAATGTCAGTTATAGAATGTCAGGGACAGAACGTTCCGGGGAATGTCAGTTATAGAATGTTGGGAACAGAACGTTCTGGGGAATGTCAGTTATAGAATGTCAGGGACAGAACGTTCCGGGGAATGTCAGTTATAGAATGTCGGGGATAGAACATTCTGGGGAATGGCAGTTATAGAATGTCGGGGACGGAATGTTCCCGGGAACTCCTTGACCTGTCCATGACCTTCCCCCAATCCACCCCACCCTCCTCTCTGACCTATCACCTCTCCCCCTGTAAACCGGGAGCCATCCCCCCCCCCCCCCCCCCCCGCAGCATGTAGGACTAAGTACACCGACACAGTGCGTTGATCTGTAACCCAGGAGCAGTTTCCCTCCCAGCATGTAGGGCTGTGTACCCCATCCCTGTGCATTCATCAGTAACCCAGGAGCAGTTACGCTCCCAGCATGTAGGAGTGTGTACACCGCCCCAGCACATTGATCTGTAACCCAACAGCAGTTACCCTCCCAGCATGTCGGACTGTGTACCCCACCCCAGTGCATTGCTCGGCAACACTGTGCTAGACCCCTGCCCAGTGTGGGGAAACTTGCAGCCCATTCTGTAACTGACAGGATGTACAGCTCCCAACCATTTACAGCTCCATATCCCCATTGTTGCCCTGACAAGGGGGTTTTGTGGGTGTGAACATCACTGCCAGAGAGAGAAAGCGTGGGAATCAGTTTAAATATCACCACATGGGAGGGGTTTGGGGTATAGACAGGGAGGGGGAGACTGAGAGACAGTGTCATGGAAGGATGTGTTCCCAGGTTGCAGAATACTGAAATGTCGACACTTCGATAGCATCCTGTAACATGAGCCTGTCTTCCTAGGAAAGATGGGCAAATGGGATATTTGAGCATTTGCACTACAGCTTTGTAAATGGGAGTTGTTTCAACAGAATCTATGACTCACTGGGCTGAATCAAACAAAAAACTGTCTCAGTGACATTATCCCTTAGTCTGACAGAACGATTATCTGCACGATGCTGAGCTAGTTTCCTGGTGATATCGGATCAAACTCACCTCCTGAACTACCCACCCCACCCCATGGTGTCCCTCTCATTCAATGCCAGCCCGATTCTCCCACCCATCATGGCTGGAGGTACTCACCATCTCCCGGGCGACCCTGGATATTCATTGTTCCCTGACACTGGGGCAATCTATAAAAGGCCAATGAGCACATGGTTGCGCTTTCTCAGTTAGGAGCTGCCCTGCGCAGTTTAACCTGTGCATGGGGGATAAGAGACAATTACACTGCGGTTTGTCGACAGGGGCACGGAGGTCCTGGTGGATGTGCTAGTACAGAGGGGGACCATTCTCTTCCCAGAGGGGGCCACACCACCTGACCCACTGATCATGGTCTGAGCTCCCCACCCAGCTCAGTGCAGTATCTGGGGTCTGAGGAAATGCCCAGCAATACAGGACAAGCATCAATAACCTTCCCCACTCTGTCAGGGTAAAGGTCACCGTATTCTGTCTGCTCCCTCACACTCCCTGTATAACAGGTAAAGCACCATCCCACCCCGCCGTGATCTCTCTCTCCCTCTCTCTCCCACTCTCTATCCCTCTCTCTCTCTCTCCCTCTCTCTCTCCCCTTGTCTTCCTCCTCCCTCCACTTTACCCCCCCCCCCCCCACGTTAATAACACTGCATGGATACAACACTGTGAACTGATTCCCTCCAGACCCCTCACCATGTCCCCGTCCCCTTCACCTAAACCAGCACTAACAGCAAGGACACCCACTCCCACCCTCACTCCCTCTCTCCCTTTCTCCCATTCCAGGAGAAACAGCCTGGAATAGGTCAGAAAGTGCCAAGCCGGGTGGTGGAGTGTCCGATATCCGTTCCCTCACCCCCCCTCCCCCCGCCATGTGGGGAGGACCCTGGTAGGAGCTGGAGAGGACCGGGACGCCTTGTGTGGAGATTCTGAAACATCCACGTCCCACCGACCGAGTAAGGAGCAATGTTCAGCGAAGGGCAATTCTCACTTTAAACCCACTGGCAGCTCCGTTTCCCCCCGGCACAACATAGAAGCCGTGGCCCTGATGCCGTCTCCCTTTTGTGTTGAGCTGGTACAAATGGAATCCCCACGGTCTCGGTGGGCAGGAGGGTGGGCTCACAACACATCGTCACCACCACCTCCCAGGAAGGGAGCACCGAGACTCCCTCCTACACCTGCCCCTGTAAACAGCTCAGATACTGAAACTAATCTGTGACAGTTACTGCTCTCCCCACTTGTCCTGATATCTTCAACAATCTGTGCTCATATACACCCAGCGCTCTCTGCTCATGCAACCCCTTTATTATGGTACGGCCTGTATTAAACTGCCTTTCAATGTCCTTCCTACCACAGTACATCACCTCACACTGCTCTGCATTGATCCCCATCTGCCTTATAACTGAACACTACACCAACGTGTCACTGTCCTGTTAGAGTTCCACACTGTCTTCCATTGATTTCAGAGTTCTTCCAGGTTCGGTGCCATCTACAAACATTGCGATTGAAATCGTGTCACAGTCCCTATGAAACACCTGAAATCCTGCCCCACACACACAAGTCTGAGCAAGTGAAATACTGATATATTCCCACGGACAGAGTCGAATAATGACATGCTGTCAATGGAGCAACAGAAGTCCTGACACATACCAGACAGAGTAGATTAATTATTGACAAACCACAGAGCAAGAGAAATCCGGTTAGGTCCCACTTATCCACTTCATCAGAGTATAATGTGATGAAGTTGAAAGTGTGTACTGTACTTTTAAGAGAGGGAATGCTGTTCTGAACTGAGAGCTTACAAGCTCCTGTGATATGAGAGGGTGGCAGACCCAGAAACAGTATATTGTTATAGAGCTGGAGTCGGGTAATAAGCAGTTAAGGGAAAGAGGGTCCCTGAGTTGTGAATAGTTGATGGAAAATGGTCACTTTCAGAGTGAAAAAAATAAATTGATGTTTTTATTTAAACAGTGGAGTTGGCGGATCTGTCCCTCATATTTTAACAGTTTACGAGGTGAATTGAGCATTTCTTTGTGTCATTGAAGTTCCCAGATGAGCTTCACGCTGTATCCTTACCATCCCCATGTGTTGATCTGTGCACTTCCACACACATCATCTATTGTATCCGCTACACCCGATGGGGCCTCCTCTATATTGGGGAGACAGGCCGCCTACTTGGGGAACGTTTCATAGAACACCTCTGGGACACCCGGATCAACCAACCCAACCACCCTGTGGCTCAACACTTCAACTCCCCATCCCACTCCAACAAGTACCTTGGACTCCTCCATCGCCAGACCATGGCAACACGACGGTTGGAGGAAGAGCGCCTCATCTTCTGCCTGGGAATCCTCCAACCACAAGGGATGAACTCAGATTTCTCCAGTTTCCTCATTTCCCCTCCCCCCAACTTGTCTCAGTCAAATCCCTCGAACTCAGCACCGCCTTCCTATCTTGCTATCTTCTTCCTGACCTCTCCGCCCCCACCCCATTCCGGCCTATCACCCTCACCTTAACCTCCCTCCACTTAGCGCATTTCCAATGCCCCTCCCCCAAGTCCCTCCTCCCTACCTTTTATCTTAGCCTGCTGGACACACTTTCTTCATTCCTGAAGAAGGGCTTATGCCCGAAACGTCGATTCTCCTGTTCCTTGGATGCTGCCTGACCTGCTGCGCTTTTCCAGCAACATATTTTCAGCTCTGATCTCCCGCATCTGCAGTCCTCACTTTCTACTCGGGTAATAAGCAGTTAAGTGAAAGAGGGTCCCAGAGTTGTGAATTTTTGATGTAAAGTGTTCACTTTCAAAATAAAAAAATAAATTGATGTTTTTATTTAAACAGTGGAATTTGGGAGTTCTCTGTTCCTCATATTTCAATAGTTTACGAGGCAAATTGAGCATTTCTTTATGTTTCATTTAACTTACCAGATGAGCTTCACGCCATGTCCTAACAATTCCTGTCAGTGTATGTGTGTGTCTGTGTGTGGGGCAGGTCTTGCAGTCTCTGTGGTGCTTAAAGTGATGCAATGCCACCCTCTGCTGGCCTCCCCACGCCACTGAAAGGCATTGGCAGAGGGTGAAAACCAACAGGGATTCATTCAGAGAGGGGGAGGGAGAGAGCAGCTGCTCACAGCACCATCCAAACTGATGTCTTATACATGTACTGATATAAATGTCCTTTAAACGTTGTAACTGTCCCTGCTTTCACCACTTGCTCTGCAAGTTCATTCCACACACAAGCCAGATTCTGTCTAAAATAATTAACTCTTATGACTTTTGTAAATCTTTTTCCTCGCACCTTAAAATATCCCTCAGTTTTGAATCCCCAACTCTTGGGAAAAGACATCAGCCCTTCAGCTTATCTGTACCCCTCATTATTTTGTAAACTTCTGTGAAGTTACCCCTTAACCTCATCCTCCCCAGCATACCCAGCCTCTCCTTATCGCTCACTCCCTGCATTCCCAACAACATCCAAGTTCATCTGTTCTCAATCCTCTCCAGCTTAATAATATCAAGGTCAATAATATCAAAGTGAATAGTCAAGGTATTTTCTAAGGGAAGGGTAGACCAAAACTAGAGGGCAGAGGTTTAAGGTGAGAGGGGAAACATTAAAGCGACCTAAAGGGCAGCTTTTACACCCAGAGGGTGGTGTGCCTATGGAATGAGCGGGCAGGGTGACCAGACTGGACACAGTATTCCAGAAGAGGTCTAAGCAATGTCCTGTACATCCTCAACATGACATCCCCATTCCGATACTCAAAGGGTCTGACCAATGAAAACAAGTGTGTTAAACACCTTCTTAACCGTACTATCTATATGAGATGCAAATTTTAAAGAATTATACCTGACGGCCTAGGTGTCTATTCTACAACACTGCCAAAGGCTCTACTTTGAATTGTATAGGTCCTGCTGTTGTTTGATTTACCAAATCCAATACCGCACATTAATCCATACTAAACTCCATCAGCCACCCCTCAGCCCAGTGTGTGATATTACTGTCACCTCCCCCTCCCCTTCAATTTTAAAATGCCCATCCCTCTCCAGGAGGCCTGCACACTCCGGCCTTGATTTTCACAAAGACCCTGAGCTTGATTTGCCTTGTGTGGTTAGGGGGAGGAGGGACAGATTGCAGACACAGTCAGTGGGGAGGAGAGGCTGGACAGTAATCACCGGCCTGGTGTCATTTCATGGTTTTACGAAAAGGGGAGTCGCACGTTAGAGGTGGGCAAGAGTGATTGGTGTTTGGGGGTCAGAAATTAAGCTCTTCCTTCGTCTCTGCTGTTCATTAATAAATATCCATTTGAGACCCTTCATTGGGCAGAGTGTTTCTGCAGGATTTCTTTCCGAAATATTGCAGACTACAGATACTAGCAATTAATCAATTGCATAGCACGTCACTCAATATCCTACAGTTGAGACAAATATCTTGCATTTGTTTAACAATACAAAGGGTTTTGTGTAGTTCAGTAATGGGAACCTGATTATAATAAATCCACACCGAACTGAAAGTGGGCACTAAAATATGACCCAAAATCTGGGTATGGCAGTGTGGTGGGTAGTGTCCCTGTCTCTGAGCCAGAACTCTGGATTTGATTCCAATTCCTGAACTTGTGTGGTAGTGTTCCTAGCTCTGGACTATAAGGCCTGGATTTAATTCCTGCCTGTTGCAGAGGTATGTCACATCATGTCAGGACAGTCTGATGAACAAACACACAGGAGAATAATGTTACAGCTTCATGGGTATTGCTGAGTGATGCGAGTCCCTCCCTCTGGGCACAAAGGTCTCGGTGTAAATCCCACAGAAGTTTCTCATGATAAATCAGAACAAACTGATTAAAATGGATTTAGAATTGTGACTTGATGGATAAGGGAGCGGTGTCAGTATTGAATTTCAGAATTTAGGCCCGGGATGACTGAAAGTACAGCTATTCGTGATCATTGGAGTCACATTTCGCAGCAGTAGTGGTTTATAAAATCAAAATGGCCATGGATAGGGTGAGCAGTCAGGGTTTGTCCCCAGGTTAGGGGCGTCCAAAACTAGAGGGCATTGTTTGAAAGTGAGAGGGGAAAGATTTTGATGAGGCCTAAAGGAAACAATTTCACACAGAGGGTGGTGTGCATATAGAATGAGCTGCCAGAGGAAGTGGTGGAGGCTGGTACAACTACAGCATGTAAAAGGCATCTGGGTACTGACAGACCTGGCGAACTTTTCCAGAAATTTCTGCATTTGTTAAAAAATGCAGTCATTTTAAAACAGGTATTCTGAATATATTAAATATTTTATTTTTTAATGACGCAGGGCCATGTAAACATATTTCAAATCAGTCGAGACCATTTTCTGCTAAGGGTATTGCTCTGTCTATGACAGCAGCAATGATGCACCTACATGGAACAGGGAATGTGATAGAGACATAGTTTGGACAATGTACAAGGAGACCTCACATGGTCCAGTTTGGGAGAGGATGACATTACTGTGTGATTCAGCTCAGAGAGGGAGAAAATGTAACCTGCCTGAGAAGGAATTGCCTATCACACACTCTCTTCTTCGTTGTTCCTCATCACAGCAATGTGTGCAAGCTATAAAAAAAATTCTTTCAGTCATCGTTACTTTTATAGAATCACTGCAGTGTTGAAACAGGCCCTTCGGCCTAACAAGTCAATACCAACCTTCCCAACCGATTTCCCTATATTTGCCCCTGACTAATGCACCTAACCTAGAAATCCCTGCACACTACAGACAATTTAACATGACAATCCACCGAACCTACACAGTTTGTGGGAGGAAAGTAGATCACCAATTAGAAGCTCTTACAGATAAGGGGAGAATGTGCAAACTCCACACAGACAGTCACCCAAGGCTGGAATCGAACCCAAGCCCCTGCTGCTGTGAAGCAGCAATGCTGCCCACCGTGCTGCCCTTTGGGTGCTCCCTGACCAGAATTTACTGGAGTCTACTCACTGCCTAAAGCAAAGGGAATTCAGCCAAATCCAACTCTCCCAGGATGAAATCCCATTGCTAGCAGCTGTGTGTGTACAATATCTTCAGAAGCAGAATAACGTTTTGGACAATCTCAATTTTTACTTTTGTCATGAGTTCCAATAATATCTGGACAAAGTTCTTTCAAATTAAATTGCAGAAATTTTGTTAATCGGTGTGTGTTTGTGTTTGCATATGTGTGTTTGTGTGTGCGTTTGTTTGTGTGTTTGTGTGTTTGTGTTTAGAAAGGGAAATATTAGACCATAAGTCATAGGAGTGGAAGTAAGGCCATTCGGTCCATCGAGTCCACTCAGCCATTTAATCATGGCTGATGGGCATTTCAACTCCACTTACCCGCATTCTCCCCGTAGCCCTTAATTCCTTGTGACATCAAGAATTTATCAATCTCTGCCTTGAAGACATTTATCGTCCCAGCCTCCACTGCACTCTGTGGCAATGAATTCCACAGGCCTACCACTCTCTGGCTGAAGAAATGTTTCCGCATTTCTGTTCTGAATTTACCCCTTCTCATTCTAAGGTGTAACGGAAACAATTTCTTAGCGTCCACCCTTTCCAAGCCATTGATTATATAATTGCAATACCCAAACAGTTTGCCATTCATCTTTCCACCATAGTTTGAGTAACATTGCTCTGGATCATAAACGTGTTGTTTTAGCAGATTAAAGAAACTAGCCTGACTTGTTCCTAAAACTGACCCTGACCCAGTCTGAGAACGATATCATCGGCCATATCACTAACCTGGTTACAGTTAATATTTGTTGTGAGCAGTGGAGGTGTGGGACTAGAAAATGAAACAGTGACCCCAAAAGCCGGGGAACTATAATCCAGTGAGCCTGATGTCAGTGGTGGGTAAGTTATTGGAGGGGTTTCTGAGGGATAGCATTTACATACATTTGGGAAGGCAAGGGCTGATCGGGGTAGACAACGTGTCTTTCTGCATGGGAAATCATGTCTCATTAATTTGGTTGAGTTTTTTGAAGAGGTGACAAAGAAGATTGATGAAGCCAGTTTGGTAGACGTTGTCTATATGGACTTCAACAAGGTGTTCATTTAAACAACAAAGAACAAAGAATATCTACAGCCCAGGAATAGGCCCTTCACCCTCCAAGCCTGAGCCGATCCAAATGTACTGTCTAAATCTGTCGCCCAATTCCTAAGCATCTGCATTACTCTGCTCCCCACCTACTCATACATCTGTCCAGATGCATCTTAAATGAATCTACCGTGCCTGCCTCTACCACCAATGCTGGCAACACGTTCCAAATGCCCACCACTCTCTGTGTGAAGTACTTACCATATGTATCCCCCTTAAACATTCCACCTCCCACTTTGAAAGCATGACCTCTCGTTATTGAATCCTTCACCCTGGGAAAAAGCCCATCTCTATCCACCCTGTCTATACCCTTCATGATTTTGCAAACCTTAATCAAGACCCCCTCAATCTCCTTTTATCTATTGAAAATAAACCTAACCTACTCAGCCTCTCTTCACAGCTGATATTTCATTCCGATTGGTAGACAGATTAGTAAGTTTCAGTCACGTAAGATACAGAGGAAGCTCGTCACAATTGGCTTGAAGGAAGAGGGATATTTTTCAGCCTGGAGGCTTGTGAGCAGCAATGTGCTGCAAGAATCAGTACTGAGTTCACTGCATTTCATCATTTATGTAAAGGATTTAGATGTGAATATTGGGGCCATAGTTAGTAAATTTACAGATGACATCAGAAAGGTGGTGTAGTAGATTATCTCAGAGTACAACAAGACCACAATTAGATGGGACAAAGGGGCAAGGAGTGACAGATGAAGTTTAATTTAGATAAATACGAGGTTTTGTATTTTGTGAACGCACACCAGGCCAGGAATTATACACTTAATGAGAAGGTCCTGGGGCGTGTTGTAGAACAAAGGGACATAGGACTGCAGGTATATTGTTCCTTGAATGTGGAATCGCAGGTAGACAGAGTGGTGCAGAACACATTTGGCACATTTGCCTTAATCAGTCAGAGTATTGAGTATAGGAATTGTGGTGGGATGTTGTATCTGTACGGGACGTTGTGAGGCCACTTTAAGAATACTGCGTACAACTCGGTTTTCTGCAGAAATAACTTACCCAGATGTTCCAGGACTGGAGGTTTGAGCTTGAGGGAGAGGCTGATTAGGTTGAGGTGCTTTCTCCTGGAGTGTCAGAGGCTGAAGGGTGACATTATAGAGGTTTATAAAACCATCAGGGGCATGGATATTCTGAACAGCCACGTTCTGCTCTCCAGGTTAGGGGAGTCCAGAACAAGAGGGCATTGGTTGAAGGGGAGAGGGCGAATGATTTAGAAGGGACCTGAAGATAAATGTTTCACAGAGAGAGTGGTGTGTGTACAGAAAGTGCTGTCAGAGGAAGTGCTGAAGGCGGTTACAATCTCACATTTAAAAAGTATCTGAAAGAGGAGGGATATTTACCAAATGCTGGCAAATGGGACTGGATCAGATTTGATATCTGATCGGAATGAACAGATTGGACAAACGGGTCTGTTTCCATTCTGCATGACTCTCTGGTCCTATAAGAAGGATGTTGAATAATTCTTAAAGGACCTTTCAAGTGGGAATTCTCTTCAGTGGAAGTTAATTGTGCCTCTATGTTCACATTGATTGAAAGCTGCATCAGTTAAATATTTGACAGAGAAGTGAGTCACGGATAATGGGATATAGACAGGAAAGTGGGGCTGAGACCACAACCTGATCAGCCACAATCTTAGTGCCTGGTGGAGAAGGCTCAAAGTATCTAATGACCCACTCCTGCTCCTCAGTCCCATGTTCCTGTGTTCCATTCAGCCCCTAATACCTGCTAGACAGGAACAGTTGGAGGCTACTTACTCCTATAATCTGGTGCACAGAAACAGAGGAGACCATTCAGCCTCTCAATACTGTCACACATGCTTTGAAGTGATTTGGGAAGTGTAATTGGAAAATCCAGGCACAGGTATGAAAGAGGCTCCTCATCTCTCTTCACAGAGCTTCTCCTCTCTGCAACTTGTGCTTCATTTGTTGGTCATGTTGTAGACCCAGATTCACTGTGAATACAGCCCCCATACCTCAACCAGAGTTGGCTCACAAAATCCTCTGGTCTCCCTTACTGCAATATTCAGTAATTGCACCTTCATGAAAATAACACCCACTAACTCTCCAATAACAGAATGTGAGAACATCAGGAACAGGAACAGATCTTTCACCCCCCAAGCCTGCCTTGCCCTTCACTAAGATCATGACTGATCTGCTCTTGGTCTCAAATTCTCTTTCAAACCCAATTCTTCATAGCCCTCACCGCTCTGTCAGGTCAATATCCATCTCCCTCCTCTTCAAATACTTTCAGTCATCTAGCTTCCCGAACACTCTTGAGAACAGAAACCCTGACATTCAATCCCACCTGTTTGAAGAAAACACTTGCTGCTCCTATATCATGGCCTATTGATGTGAACAAAAGAGGTTGAGACAAGGGTTCAGGTAAAAATGACTGGCCCCGATATCAAGACAGTGGTTGGCTTCTGTTGACATCAAGGAGCTTAACAAAACGGGACTTAATGGGAATCAGAGTAAACTCTCCAGTGTTTGGGGTCAAACATGACACAATGGAAGATGTTCATCATCTCTGTCCTGGGTCACCTCTGTGGGAGATCCTCAGGGTAAGTTCCTCTTCACAAACAGCTTCAGCTGCTTCATCAATGTCTCCCCTCCCCACCCTCCCCACCATAAGATCAGAAGTGGGGATGGTCACTGAAGATTCCACAATGTTCAGAATATTTTGATCCCCCCTCAGCTCCTGAACTACTCTGTGTCCGTGTGCAGCAAGACCCTGACTCCATTGAGACTTGTGCTGTTAAATGGTCCGTAACATTCATCTACCAGCGCTGCCTGTCACTGCACATTGCCCCAGTAAAACAAGAGTTCATTCGGCACCTCACGCTAGTTTCACAGGAATATGAGGAAGCCATTCAGCCCATTGACACTATTGGAGAAGAACAGGGACAGCCCATTCAGTGCCTCCAGCCTATTACTCAGGAAGAGAAGGAGTCTAGTGTGATGGACCACACGAGAGCCCCTCGAAAATATTTGAAGGCGGTCACCTAGACTCTATTTTTTTACTTTAAAGGGAATATAAAGTGACTGTTCCAGATGCAATGTGACAGGTCAAACATCTCGGTGTGAAGCCAAACACTATTTATTGAAACGGGAAAGATAAAATGAATGCAAAGAAAGAGGAATTTAGAAAATCATAATTCCATTAGACAAGTTAGCAGAATAACAAATCAAGGAACTGTTACTAATGAACTGTACCAATATAGGAAAATCCCAAAAACACAGCGCCTGGCAGAAAGGAAAATTCAGACACAGATCGTCACAAACATTTTTCTAATCCGGGAATTAAAAACAGCACCAAGAGAAAATTCAGAGAGAGTAGCACCCAGGTGATAGTCACTGAAGATTCCAACTCTGTGCAGACCCCAATAGTTTCTGATGTTACTGAGAAACCAAAACCCAGAGATCCTAACCTGTGAGAGCTGGCCACACCCATTCAGGCTGCATTAAAATAAACCCAAGACCTCCCTAGCTGTTTACTCAGTGGTCTTAACTAACCAGTTTGGCAACGATCATTCAATCTCTCTCTTAAAAGAAACCAGGACAAAATAACCTCTCAAAGCCTGTAGCATCATCACACTTGTCAGTACATCGAGCTGTCAAACAGGAACCAGGGGTAAACCAATCAGGCCCTTGGTCCTGTCCAATCGGAAGAGGAAGAAGCCATTCAGACCCTTGAGTCTCTTACACAGGAACAGGAGGAGGCCATTCAGCCCCTAAAGCCACTTCCACAGCAACAGGATGAGGTCATTCAGCTCCTTCAGTCTCTTACACAGGAAGAGAAGGAGGCCATTCCCCCCTCAACGCACTTGCAAAGGGACAGAATGAGGTAATTGATGCTGATTCCTGATGAATGGCTTATGCCCAAAACGTGGATTCTCCTGCTCCTCGGAACTGACTGACCATCTGTGCTTTTCCAGCAATCTACTGTCTACTATAATCTCCAGCATCGGCAGTCCTCACTGTCTCCAGATTGATGCTCCAATATGATGAACAAGTGGGGCAGAGGCTGCACAGACAGACTGCTCCACGTTGTTCCTCCTGGCTCCGTTGCTCATGATGAACACGTGGGACTTTAACATGGTTTTCTAGTGGTGAGGAGGGAAGCCATATGTCTTGTGTGAAGTCTCAAGAAGGCACCTTCCATCTCTGAGAAGCCAGCCTTTCTCTATGCAGGGTGGAAGCTGGTGGGAATGGTTACCTGTTTCAGATGGAAGGTATTATGGCTGATGTTGGGGATTGTGAACATCATGGCGTTCAGTACGGGTTCACACGCCAACAGCACAATAACATGGGGAGAGTTAATTTAGGCATATAAACTATTAGGAAAGTCACGTTAGACTGATGAATCGAGATTGATAGGTTCTTGTTGTCTAGAGGAATTAAGGGCTACGGGGAGAATGCTGGCAAGTGGAGCTGAAATGCGCATCAGCCATGATTGAATGGCGGAGTGGACTCGATGGGCCGAATGGCCTTACTTCCACTCCTATGTCTTATGGTCTTATGGTTTTATGGACTCTCTGTGTTCAAATAATGCTGATCTTCCTCATGTTGATCTTGTCGAGTGCACGTCCTGTTCAGTGTAACCTGTGTGCCTTACTCTGTCCAAGTCTATTTCCACCCGATGATCTGTCTGGCCATGCTTACTATGATCTGCCTCCACTGCTCATAAATAAAGTGTTTCCCTGTACTGAGGTACACGTGGCAATAAATCAGATCAATCAATCCTGAGTAAAGTGTGGAATTTCTCACCCTATCAATGTGTCTTTTGGAAATATACCTGCTACACCTCGTGTTTCAGCGTCACCATTTCAGATTTTACAGCTCTGCAGATTAAACTCTCAGGTTCTTCACGCTACCCTCATGATACTGCCATCTGTATCTGTGGTAAGGAGATCATTCCTTACAAAGGAGATCAAATCTGTAGAGAGCGCCCCAAATGCTCTCTCAGCAAGGCTCTACAACAGCAGGAGGATGGCTTTACTCATGTACTCGAATCATCTTACAATGAAGGACAGCATACCATTGACTGCACCCATTACTTACACAGGGTTTGATTCGGAGCGGTCAGCATAGACTTGTGAGTGGGAGATCATGCTTCCCAAATTTGTTAGAGTTCTTTGATGAAGTGACCAAGAAGGTTTACGAGGACAGAGCAGTAAATTTAGTCTCTATGGATTTCAGTAAGGCCTTCGATAAGGTTCCAAATGGCAGGCTGCTCTGGAAGGTTCCATCACGTGGAATGCTGGGAGAACTGTCCAATCGGATACACAGTTGGGTTGATGGTCAGAAGCAGAGGGTTTAGTGGAAGGATGATGGTCAGACTGAAGGCTGTGTCCATTGCTGTTTGTTATCTATGATTTGGTTGAGAATGTACAAGGTATGATTAGTAAGTTTGCAGATGACACTAAAATAAGTGGTAGCGTGATCAGTGAGGAAGTTTATCAGAAATTGCAGCAGGACCTTAATCAGGTGGGGAAGTGGGCCGAGAAATGGCAAATGAAATTTAATATAGATGTGTGAGGTCTTGCATTCTGGAAACTCAAATCAAGGTAGGAGTTTCACGGTGAATGGGAGGGTCTTAAGGGGTGCAGTGGGCAGAGAGACCTTGGTTTTCACGGGCACGGTTCTCTAAGAGTAGAGTCACAGGTTGACAGGGCAGTGAAGAAGGCTTTTGGCACATTGGCCTTCATCAGTCAGGACACTGAGGATAGAAGTTGGGAATTTATGTTGCAGTTACACAGGACATTGGTAAGGCCGCACTTGGAGTATTGTATTCAGTTTTTATAACCTTGTTATAGGGAGGATGTTATGAAATTAGAAAGAGTGCAGAAGAAATTTACAAAGACATTGCCAGGACCCAATGGTCTAAGTTATGGGGAGAGGTTGGACAAGCTAGGACCTTTTATTTTTTGTGTAAGAGACTGAGGGAGTCCTTATAGAGCTGTATAAAGTCATGAGGGGTATGGATAGAGTTAATGCTCTCAGTCTTTTTCCAAGGTGTACAGAATCGAGGAGTAGAGGGGATCAGTTTAAGGTTAGAGGGGAAGGAATAAAAGGGAACCTGAGTGGCCACTTCTTTACACAGAGGGCTGGTACATGGATGAGCTGCCAGCAGATATGGTTGGTGGTGATGCGGGTGGGAGGTGGGGTGTACATTAGCAACATTAACAACATTTCAATGCATTTGGATAAATATGTCGATAGGAAAGGACTGGAAGGATATGTGCAAACTGCAGGGAAATGGGGCTAACGTGGATGGACATTTGCAAGGTGAAGATGAACCCCTCTGTTAATTAAAACCAAACACCCAGAAAAGCTCGTCACACCTCGTAATCTGTTAAAACATGAGTGACACCGATCTCCTATATTCCACTATTTAAACAAAAATTAACAAGTTTGTTTCTTAACATTAATAGTGAACACTAAACAACAACTATTGACAAATACAAGCCCCTGTTTTCTTAGCTACTTTATATCTGACTCCAACTCTGTAAATATATGCTGTTCCAACAGCCCACATATAAAACATTACAACCTCGAGAGCACACAGTCTCTGTCTTCCCAACTGTGCTCACTCATTCAGCTGCTGATCTCCCCGGGTCATTTTATTATTGCATGTAGGTTTAGATGAACATGTATCTTTGATAGAGAGTGTTTGGGATGGCCAGTTAGCACTGCTGCTCTACAGCAGTTGCTCTGCTGTTGGATGGCAGTAGCTCTCCCTGTAGTGTTCAAAATGCTGGGTATGTATACTCCCCATGATATAGTAATTCTCATAATTTGGTTGCTTACCAGGTGTCCAAACAATAATATTCAAATTCCATTGGCTTCTGGTTTACTGAGCGTTATTTAAACTCTTTGGTTGCATTTGAATGGCTGTCAGAATAGCAACCAAAACTCAGGTATCCATTTCTCAGCTAATGTGGACATGTGGAACAGTTTGACCTTTAGCTGGCATTTGTGGCTTTAATTTCTATTCGGCAAAACCCGTTCTGTTTTAAAGTACTCTACATGTTTTTGGCTTCACAACATCTCCCCGCTTCAGAAAATAAAGTGAACCAGCAGAATGAAAAGGTGACTACATTTCTTCTCCTCTAATTTTAAATCCCAATTTTATGAAATACAAAAGTATTTATCTCAGTTATATCATTCATATTAATTCTGCACACCATTATAACACTGGAATAACACTAAATCTTATCTACACTTTTTCCTTTAAATCCGTGATAACCCATCTGCTATCACATTGTAGGAGCCGCAGCATGTACCTTTTGTAAGTTTAAAGTCAGGAAGGTAAAACTCCAATGAAATAGTCTCAGATTCTGGTCTTTAACTATTCCAAAAAATGCGAGAGATTTGTCATTGTCCAAAACCATCTCCGACAATTTGTTTGTCATATACACATTAAAATATTGTCAGGCCAGTGCGAAACATAATCATTCTTGTTCAATAATGGAGATTTTGTATCTTTGTTCTGGTGGATATTGAGTTTTTTCGACAAGTAGCCAAATAGCCATTCAGTTCCATCATCATCTTTCTGTATCAATACATCTCCGACCCCGATATCCCGAGCGTCAAACACAATTATCAAAGGGTTTCAGAATATTTGGTGTAGCTAAAACGGGTGCGGTGATTAATCCTGCTTTAAAATTCTCAAATGCCTCCTGGCATTGTTCTGTCCACCACAATTCTGTGTTCTTCTTTAGTAAATCCATCAGTGGTGCTGAAGTTTGGAACAAACTTCTGATAGAATCCACTCAGTTCCAAAAATCGAAGCATCTCTTTCTTCGAGGTTGGTTGTGGAAATCCCTCAAAACCCTTCGACTTTGTGTTCCATGGGGTCAACCTCCCATGTCCATTGTAATGTCCCAAGAACGTCACTTCTGCCTTCGCGAATTCTGTTTTCTTTAAGTTTATTACCAAGTTTGCTTCTTGTTCAACATGATCTGTCAACTGTAACATGTGAGCTTTTAATCACTTGCTAAAGATCACCACATCATACAGATTAACTACACAATTTGTTCATCTGGCCACAGCTCTGTTCCTGAGTCTTAAATGTGTCTGGAGCATTATTCATCCATATAAAATACTCGATAAATTTTTTGTCATCTCCAGTATCTTTACTAGATAGCTGAACTGACTCCACATTTTTTTTAATTTGAAAGGGGCCACTAAACCTGGCTTTGAAGGGATTACCTACCCCTGGTGGCAATACTAATACGTCATCCCCACGGGATATCCTCAAAGTTTCAGTGTTTTTATCTGCCACCTGCTTCATTCTATGTCGTGCTCTTCAGATACTATTCAGATATAGTATTTAGCAAACTCACCTACTCCATCTCCTCTCTCCTTCACCTCACACACAGAATCCAAGTGTGAGATTTCCGACTTCGGTCCTGTCAATTTATATTTAATTAATTTCAACGGACCTCTCACTTCATGTACGAATATTAACTTAAAGGAAGTAAAGTGAGTAGATTTATTTGGAGCATCTCTAATGGCAAACTAATAATGGGACACCTTTATTCCAATCATTCTGGTAATCAAAACAGTACGCTGTTAACATGGTCTTCAGCGTCTGATGCTAACTTTCCAAGGCTCCCTGGGATTCAGGATGGGACGCACTTGATTTAAACTGCTGCATGCCGAAGCTATCCATGACTTCCTTAAACAGCTGAGCGGTAAAATGAGATCTTTCGTCTGACTCAATCTTACTGCCTAGCCCACAGCGAGTAAAGAAAGCTACCAACCCCTCCACCTCCCTTTTTATCTTAACATTCCGTAATGGAATTTCCTCTGGAAATCTGGTGGACTTATTCATTATGGTCAGCAAATATATTTTTCCACTTCTATGTTAGGAAGTGGAGCTACACAATTAATCATAACCCACGTGAAATGTTCTTCGAATGCAGTAATTGGCACGAAAGGTGCTGGTTTTATTACTGTCTGTTACTTACCTACCATTTGGGATGTATGTCACGTACAAAAAAACCCACGTCCTTGTGCATTCCAGGCCAGTGTAAATGCTTCTGTACCTTGGCCTGAGTCTTCTGTACACCTAAGTGACAGCCTGCAATTAGTTTATGTGCTAGCCATAATACTGTACGTGACTGCTAACACAATCTGGTGCACTTCGGCCCATTTCCCTTCTGCAGTAACCTATCGGGGTCTCCATTTTAATTTTAGGATTCTATGTTTAAGTTAATAACACTCAACAATATATTCTGATTCCTTTTCTGTGTGTGTGCATGTGTATGTGTGTGTGTGAATATATCTGTTGTAAGTCCATGAGCCTTTCTGGAATAAACCCCTCTGCCTGATCCTCTGCCTGTTCAGGTTTATCCTGCACAGTTACATCAAACAGGGGGTCAGTTCACTGAGCATCAACTCATTGGTCTTTTTCTTTCGTTTTTCCTTCCTGCTGTAACTTATGACAGTGGGATCTTGTTACTACACAGTCTGGAAAAATTCCTCGGTATTTTTCTTTTAACACCCCAATTCCCTAGTCTTCCTTTGGCTTCTCCACCACAAAGGGTGCCTATCCCACCTCGCCTCCTGCTAAATCGTTCCCAAACACAAACTGTATTCCTGGAACTGACACTCTGTTACTCACTGTCACTGTTACTTCCCTAATCTTGATTTGGCATTCCATCCAGATGTTACACAAGGGAATGCTTAATTTATGTACCCATTCCACATGTTAACACGGTCTTGATTAACATGCCAGAAAGAGTGAAAATACTTTCATCTCTTACTATTAGCGGCCGAGAGAAATTGAGGGCTGCAGATGCTGGAGATGAGAGTTGTAAAGTGTGGGGCTGGAAAAGCACAACACGTCGGCAGCATCCGAGGGGCAGGAGAGTTAACGTTTCAGGCATAAATCCTTCATCAGGAAAGTGGGAGGTAAGGGAGGTGGAAGGAGGTTGAGAAATAAATGGGAGGGTCGGAGTGGAGCTGGGTGGAAGGGAGCTTGGAAGGCGATAGGTAGATGCAGGTGGGGTGTGATGGTGATAGGTGGGACAGGAGGGTGATAGGACTCCTTTCGGTGGTAGGACAGCTGGAACCCTCAAACTATACAGCATCAACCTTGACTTCACCAAATTTCGAATCTCCCCTCCACCAACCTCTCCCAGATCCAAACGTTCAACCTAGCACTGCCCTCTCGGACTGCCCTAACTGGCCATCTTCCTTCTCACCTATCGACTCCACCCTCCCCTCCGACATATCACTATTACTCCCACCTAAATCTTCTTATTGTCTTTCCAGTGACCCACCCACCAGCACAGCTACTACCCTCGTATTTATCTTTCAGCCCCCTTGTCCCCCCACCATGTTCCTGACGATGGGTTTCTGCCAGATATTCGATTGTCCTGCTGTTTGGATGCTGCCTGATCTGTTGTGCTTTTCCGGCGCCTCACTTCTCAACTATTAGAGACTGAGCAGATCCCTTATCTCACAAAATTATAAATTCTTGTCCTTCTCCCCCGGTTCTTTCTGAGTAAACTTTATCTACAGAGACGAATTCTTTCAGAGATCAGGTACTGCCTCCATACCCAGCCCTTGCCTAGGCTGTGCACTTTCTTGCTGCTCCTCAGCTATACTTGAGGTCTCCTTAACCAGTTTCACTAATTCCACTGGGCTTAGCCTCTTCTACCACATCTTTCCCCAAAGTGCCTTCATTCAACGCCCATCACGGTATGTCCCAGCTTACTGCAGTGAAAACACCTTTTCCCAGTGCCCTTCTTAAACCACCAGCACTGTAATTTTATGTTTTCCACTCCCTTATCGTGAGAATACCTGAGGCCTTTCACCACCTTTCAATCCCCTTGGGCTTCTTTCTTCACCTGTGGTAAAGTATTGTGCGCTACTGTTCGCTTTGTAATGTGTGATCTTCCCTTCTCCCAATTTCTATCCCTCACAGGATGAAAATCTTGCCAGAAGCTAAATATCATCTCATGCCCCAGTGCATATTTACCTGCCCATTCTGCCGTGCTTCTCACTTCTTGAACGTTCGGTACATTCACATCAATTCTTACTATCTCTGGAAGTGAGTCTTTTAACTTCTCCACCAAATTAATCTCCCTTCAAGCCTCACAGGTCTTATCTATTTTTAAAGCCAGCACCCACCTATCAAAATGACTGTGGTTACTTCTTTCAAACTCAATATAAGACTGACCTGTTTCCGTCTCAATTTTTCTGAACTTCTGTCTATATGCTTCTAGTACCAAATCATACCCAAAAAAAATAGCCAATTTGACATCTTGATAATCTATTGACCCCTCATCTGATAGCGGTGCACATACCTCACCAGCTGTGCCCACCAGCTTAGTCTGAACTAGCAGTACCCACAAGTTCACTGGACACGTCATCTGAAGAGGCATTTTTTCAAATGAAATAATAAAGATTTTGATATTTTTCTCACCGAAATATGGCAAGTTATTAACATAATTGTATACATCCCTATGTTCTCCCTTCATCTCCATCCTGTTAACTTAACTTTCTTGTCTAATTCCCAACTTCTGAATTTCAAATCCTCTCTCTCTTTCTTTTTCCACTCTTTTTCTTTCTTCTCTCTCTATTTCCTTCCCTTTATTTATCTTCTATCTCCA